>NC_058405.1:1784905-1856739 GCF_002201575.2 Neomonachus schauinslandi
TGGCAGTGGTGGTGAGTGATGGTGACGGTGGTGGTGACAGTGGTGGTGACAGTGACTGCAGTGGTGGTGACAGTGGGTGGTGACAGTGATGGTGACGGTGGTGGTGGTGACAGTGGTGGTGACAGTGATGGTGACGGTGGTGGTGACGGTGGTGGTGATGGTATTGGTGGCGGTGACCACAGTGGTGGTGACGATGGCCGCCGTGGCTGTGGCCATTACCATCATGAATGCCACCCTCTGCCCTGGGGAAGGTCTGTCCCTCTGGCAGGGGAGGAAGGCCCTGCAGGTGAGGAGCACTCACAGGCTGCTCGGAGCCCGGCCCCCTGCTCCCCGGGGGGCTGTGGGCCCGTCCTGGACACTGCGCCCACAGAGGGCCTTGGACTCAAACACCGTGCCTCCCCTCCAAGCACAAAACAGCACAGCGGCGCCCGGGGCTGCACCCCTGGGGTCAAAGGACGGTTCCCTCTCATGGCAGAAAGGGCCTGGCTTCTAGTCAGGAGCATTTGGCTTCGGCGCAGAAATGCCTGTTTCTTTCACAGTAAAGGATGGTGGGCCAAGGCTCTTTCATCCCATGAGAACACTCTTGAATGCCACATGGGCGTAAAGTGTATAAAAAGCCCATCTCTGCCCCGTTCCCGAGAGCCTCCTTTAGAACTGGATGTCTCGGGAGGCACGGACAGGTCTCCTGCTGCACGCAGACTGTGCGTGCATTCACTTTGCGCTTTCCGAGAGCAGCTTCCCAGAGAACGAGGTGCAATATTTATAAGTTTCCCAGCGCTTGCCTGGTGGGACGGCTGACTCGCCTCCATCTTTCCTGACCTCTGTTTGCTCCTTCTTTCCACATTCATCTTCAAAAAAAACCAAAGCCAAGACCAGAAATCCCGCTCCCCAAACAAAGCAGACAAAAGTAAAATAAAAAGTCAACCTTCTATCTGGAGAGCCAAGATACAAGTGTGCCCCTGCCCTCCGTTCCGGCGGGCTTTGCCGGGCCGTGAGCACGAGCGGCCACACGGCTGATAAGTGGCATCTGTGACAGCCTGGCGGTGCTAAGGAGGGGGCTCGTGACGGGAACGAGCAGCCCGGCCAGGAGAGTCGGAGCTTCAGGGTGGGCCGGTGGCATTGTCGAGGGAGCCCTCGGGGACCAGTCCCGACACCCAGAGAGAAGAAACACAGCGGCAGGTACCCGCTGAGCTGGTGTGGGTGTGGAGGAGGTGGGAGACCCATCCGTGCTCACAGCTCAGACATCGCCCCTGGGCCTTGAGGCCAGCCTCGACACCACGTGCGGGAGCCATGAAACCATCATGAAGATCACTTTTCACCTGGACTCCCCCTCCCGTTCCCCTATTGTCCGACAAACTAGGGCCCCATCCCCCTTGGCCTCCGCTTCTGTGCCCCCGCCACTGCCATCCAAGCTCCTGGAGCAGGCTCAGTGCCCTCGCACGCAGCCACCGAGCACCATACTTCAGAGCTCCTCTCTCTGGCTGGGACGGAAGTGCTGGGCATATTCTCTGCACATGCAGTGATGTCTTCACCGTCAGGCCGGCAATGCCACGCACAGTCCAAGACCCAGTGACCGGGGCCTCGTGATGCCACGAGAAGGACAGAGTCCTCACAAATGACGGCTAGGAATGGGAATGCTCGCAGGTGTGTGAATGAATGATTCGGGAACATCAGTCAACTTCTCTGAACAGAACTTCACGCACATCTCCGCTGGCAGGTGCAGACCCCAAACGAGGTTAAGGCTTCCTTCCGTCTTCCACAAGTGAGAAGCTGGGCGGGAGGCAGGGCAGCTCGCGGCGAGACTGGCTGGATGCCCGTTAGCTGAGGAAGGCGATTCTAGCTCACTCCGAGGTTGGCTTCCCTTCTGGAGCTGACCCCGGGGGTTCCCTCTCAGGAGGAGCGCAAGCAGGGATTGATGCGCCGCGTGAGCTGACCGACCCTATTAGGCTCGACCTAGGAAAGCGCAGAAGCTGATGAGGCCAGGACGCACGGTGGGCTGACCTCTCTGTGCTTCCGCCCCAGGCCCACTCACTGTCATGGCTCCGCTGGAGCTCATTGCCCCAGCTCTCTTGTGCCCTGGCTTTTGGGAGGCTTGGCCTGTGGGAAGCCCTGGGGATTGTCTAGGGGCAGGAAGAGGGAGAAGCAGGGGCTTTCTTCCTGTACCCTCCTCACCCTGTGCTCCTGCTTAGGGGGCACCAGGTAGTGGCTGTACCCCAGGACGGGGGATTCTGACTCTGAGAGTCCAGCTTCTGGGCTTCTAGAACACACCAAGCCCCACATGCCCCACGAGTGGGTCGTGTCTCCCAAAAGATCATATTGCAATCCTAACCCTCAGTACCTCAGAATGTGACCTTATTCGGAGATAGAGTCAGTCCTGCACAAGTAGTTAAAGATGAGAGCATTAGGGTGGGGGAGTCCAATGACTGGGGCCCCCACGAGAGAGGAAGAGATGCAGAGACAGACATCCACAGAGGGGAGACGCCATGTGACAATGGAGGCAGAGAATGGGGAGCTGTGTCTACAGGCCAAGGAGCACCAAGGATTGCCCCAACGTCTGGAAGCTGGGGGAGCCTGGAACAGACTCCTTCATGGCCTCAGAAAGAGCCAGCCCAGCCAAAACCTTTTTTTTTTTTTTTTAATCTAGTTAGTTATCAAATGGTGCAATATTGATTTCAGGAGTAGAGTTCAGTGACTCATCACTTACATATAACACCCAGTGCTCATTGCATCATGGGCCTTCCTTAAAGCCCATCCCCCAGTTACCCCATCCCCCCACCTACCTCCGCCCCAGCAACCCTCAGTATGTGTTTCCTAGAGTTAAGAGTCTCTTATGGTTTGTCTCCCTCTCTAATTTCATCTTATTTTATTTTTCCTCTCTTCCCCTATGATCCTCTGTTTTATTTCTTAAATTCCACATGTGTGAGATCATATAATTGTTTTTATCTGATTGACTTATTTCACTTAGTATAATACCCTCTAGTTCCATCCACATCTTTGCAAATGGCAAGATTTCATTCTTTTTGATGGCTGAGTAGTATTCCATTGTATATATACCACATCTTCTTTATCCCTTAATTTGTTGATGGACATCTGGGCTCTTTCCACAGTTTGGCTATTGTGGACATTGCTGCTATAAACATCGGGGTGCACGTACCCCTCCGGATCACTACATCTGTATCTTTGGGGTAAATACCCAGTAGTGCAATTGCTGGGTCGTATGGTAGCTCTATTTTCAACTTTTTGAAGAACCTCCATACCGTTTTCCAGAGTGGCTGCACCAGCTTGCATTCCCACCAACAGTGTAGGAGGGTTCCCCTTTCTCCACATCCCCGCCAACATCTGTCCTTTCCTGATGTGTTCATTTTAGCCATTCTGACTGGTGTGAGGTGGTATCTCATTGAGGTTTTGATCCCAACACTTCGTTTCAGGCTCCCGACCTCCCAGCTGTGAGACTTCGAGACCATATGTTCTGTTCCTCAAGCTGCCCTGTGGTGCTCTGTTGGGGGGCCCTGGGGCCCGCCCACAATTATAGTTCTGGCCATGAAGGAAGTCTGACCCATGTGCACACCTGTGCGCACATTCACTGCACTGGGCAGGGACACGGCCCACGGGCCACATCATGGGTGAGCCCCAGCCTACTCTGTCTCCTTTTTCCTGCTTGTTTTTGTTTTTTAATTTAACTTTGGTTTTTATTAGCATGAAGGGTTAAGAGTAACAACTTCGAGACAGGTTTGCACGAAGCCCAGATGCTTGTCAGGGGGCAGTGCAGTACCAGGGACCCCAGCCAGCCCGGGAGCCGGTGAGGCTGGAGGCCCGCGGAGTCCAAACCCCGGGTGGGGCACGGCCTGAGGCCGACACAGCCGGGGATCGGGTGGCATGAGCTCCCAGTGAGCAGGGGCCTCCCATCGGGGCCTCCCATTGGGGCCGGCTGTGCAGCGTGGTCTCCAGATGCCGGAGGAAGAAGTCCCACACGGCCTGCGTGCCAGCACCCCACCTCCTCCAGTCTCTCCCGGCGAGCCAAGGGGTCCCCGCGTGGCTCTGGGGGCCCCCGAGTCCCCTCCCCACCCAGCGGCCTGGGGCTCTGTGCATCCTCCGGGTCTCAGACTGCTCATCTGTGCAACTCGCAGAAGGACAGAGGCAAAGGTCGCCAAGCGGGCGTCCAGATGTCCTCACGCAGACGGACTGGGATGATATTTAGAGGAGTCTTGCCAAGTCCTGACGCCAGAACCTCAAAACCCAGAGTGGACTGGGGACGCTGCCGCAGACACTGGGGCAGCACACGGGGATGCTCCGATGTCACGGCCCAGGATCCAGGGCACGCCACACGCGCGGTTCAGCTGACAGCATCTGATGTACCAGCCGCGGTGCAATCAGGGCAGGAAGCACTCGTTCTGGATTAGCCATTTTGGGGTATTATCCTAATAGAGCATTATTTTTAAACTACCACAATATTTTAATTACAGTCTCAGCATGAATCATTATGTACCTTAGTGAGAAGGCACTTCTGGCTGTAATTGCACACTGGAGGCCCGTGATGCTGTCGAGGAACGTAAGTCCCGAAACGGATTGACGGACAGATGGGTTCCACAGCCGCCCTCCACCCCCTACCTCTGTGAGGTGTGGCCCGGCTGCCTCCCTGGGTTTCTTCCTGCCCCCCGCCCCTCCCCTCCTCTGTCGCCCTCCCCTCCCCCCCCCCTCCCTCCCCCCCCCCCGCCTCCTCCTCTCCCCCATCCTTTCCTCTCCCCCTCCCCACTCCTGTTGCCCTTCCCCTCCCCTTGCCCTCCCCTGCCCTCCCCTCCTCTCATCCCTCATTTTCACCAGAAAGTCTCTAGCAAGCACCCAGCGCCAACCAGTGATTCTCCTCAACTCCATGGGCCCCAGCAGAGCTCCCTGCCCACTCGCATGGGGTGTGGGGCTGCATGGTCCCAGCACTGGGAGCACTGCACAGTAGCAGGGATCTCTGGAGAGGGCCACCGGCAGGGGCTGCGTCCCCCGAGCTCTCCTCCCCATGCACACCAGCAAGCTCCCCAGGACAGCTCCTCAAAAGGCACCCTGAGTGAGTTCTGAAACATGGGATGGGAGAAGGACAGCTCCCTCCTGCATCATTAACCCATTTCCCCTCCCATCTGGGTGAGTACTAAGGCACTCAGGGAAGGGCTGATAGAGGCTACGGGGTCCATGTGCAAAGTCAGTGGCGGGTCCAAACTCGGAACAGCCCTTGGCCCTCAGTGGTCGGTGGTTCCAGCCAAATTACCTGCCATGTCCCACGGTGGCCCCACCTGACGCCATGGCCTTTCCCACAGCCACACTGGTCCCCTGGTTCCCGTCCATCCCCGGATCCAGGGGCTGAGAGACTGTGCTCTCCGATGGCTTCAAATGCCATGGACGAACAAGCAGAAGCCCGCGGCCCGTGATGGTGCGCATCCCGAGCCGGCCTGTCCACAGCACGGGGCTCCCTCTTCCTGGTGGGTTTTGATCCCGGACAGGCCCAGACCCAGATCTAGTCCCCCAGCCCGACCAGCCCTGTGCTTTCCATCAGACACGGCTCCTCCAGACCCCTCAGGGTCCCACCCCAAACAGCTACAGAGCCCAGGTGCCTCCCCGGGAAGACTGCCCCCACTGGCAGCCCATTGCAAAAACACTGAGAAGGCTCCACGTGGCCTCCTGCAGACCCTCGCTGGACGGTACAGCTGTCCACTGTCCCTGTCTGTGTGCATGTGTGCGTGTGTGCGTGTGCGTGTGTGTGTCAGAGAGACAGAGAAGGGCCGAGGATGGACGCGATGCTGGGCTGGGGGAGCAGAGCCTCTCGCCGCCGCCTTCACAAGGGGGCCTAGCGTGGATGGCTCTGCTGGGAGATCCAGAAGGCACTTTCGGCGCTGCTACGAGAAACGAAGAGTGGAGAGCGGCTGAAGGAAAGTGAACAGCGCGCCGCACACCGCGGCAGCCTCACCAGCCACTTCCGAAAACAAGGACGTCAGCAGGGCGAACACCTTTACCTTCCTGGTCTGTGCTCGGAGTGCCTCGGTTTCTAGCTGCTTCTCTCTGCCATGCTCCAACCCAGTTCTCTCAGACACAGACAGTGGCCCACACGTACCCCCGGGGCCCCAACTCCGCACCAGCTGGGGCCTCACCTGCCTCATGACGCGCACACTCTCGTTTGCTCTGTGTGGCCCGGCTGGAAAGCGACGGGACCAGGACAAATGCTGTCGGTCCAACGAGCTTATAAACCATCTTGCTCTATGGATGTCTGTCTGTGGCAGGGATTGGACAAACCTCAGGCGTCCTTCCATTTTCAATTGTGGGTTCAGCCGTGTCCCCACCACAAACTGTCGCAGGAATCCACTCCCACCCTAAGACTCAGGCATTTACTCCCCGTGCTCTGCAGATAGGAAACTGAACTTGCACCGGCCTTGCCTGGAAGGTTCCGGATTATGAAGTTTCCCCTCCTGCTCCAGCTGGTGGGAACCTTTCGGAACACTGAGTGGGATGCAGGGCAGGCACGTTCAAGCTTTTCTACAAAAGAACCGCTCACAGAAGCGGAGCAGTGTGCCTGTAATCATGGTGGCCTGTGACTTCTCCTCGGTCTAGCCCGCGTGGTGAATGACCGCTGACCCAGACCTCGTGAGGCAGACAGAGTAACAGCATCGTCATGGACCTCGGGCTCTGCTGAACCCCTGCTCTGGGAGATGCAAGCCAGAACAAATGATTTCTCTAGGTCTTTCTGTCTTAAAACTTGGTCTCTGTGGTTCCAGTGCATGGAAGAGAACGCAGAACCACGACCGAGCAGCTCCCAGGGACAAAGGCCTCACGCACACGGTCCCCACGCATTTTATTCCTGCAGGTGAGGCCTGGCAGTCATGGCACACCAGTGCTCCTGGGCTGGGAGGCAGAGGGAGGAAGAGGGGAGATGGCCGGGCCATCTAGGAAGCCCCACGTCACCAACCAGGCTGTAGCTTTAAGAGCATACGTGATCCAAGCCTGCAGAAACCGTGCCAGCCACAGAAATAACTGCGCGTTAAGGCCATGATGCTAAGTTTGTGCGCTCTGGGAGGGTAATCTGCAAGCTAAGTGATGATTTTGGGGGCACGCACACCCTGTCCTTTTCCTTCTCATCTCCTCCCCTCTCTGCGGGACTCTCTGTAACTGGGGTGAGCTGAGTATATGGGGGCGACCTTAGCACAGTGGCCGCTAAATAGAAATGATGTGTAATGCCTTATTAATTAGAGCAGAGCCGCGGTGAATTGCCCGCGAGGTGTAGGCAGTTCTAAGAACTAGAAATATCTGGTTCTGTTCCTGTCCGGGCCTTTCTCTGTGCCTCTCCTCCGTAGCGCTCCACGGTGGGGAGGGCCGCCTCTGGGAACTGCAAATGGGACAGAGCGGAGTGTGCCCCTCGGGCCTTCTGCCTATGCGGGCCCCCACCCCTCCTCATGCTCCCCCCAACATTTTCCTCCACCTCTAGTTCCTGGGTTCACCCCGTTCCTGTCTTCTCCACCAAGCCCCACTTTGGGGCAAAGGCTGACTCACTTCCCTGCATTGCATTGCTGGCCAGGCTCCGGAGAGCCTCCTCCAGGAGCGTCCAAAAAGTCGGTGGACTCGGAAGCACAGGGGGGATCCCCAGCCAGGGTGGACTTTCCCTCTGAATCCTGCCTCTGAGCCCAGGACCCTCCCGCCTCCCTGCTCCCTCAGGCAGGAGCCTCGCATGACCCTGCTTTAAATGCCTGATCATGGATGGACAGCACTTTAAGGTGTAGACCCTGCAGCGAAGATGCCTGGGCTGGAATCCTGCTTCGACCCCTCCCCAGCTGTGTGGCCTCTAAGCAATGCCCTTCCCCTCGGGGTGCCTGACCCAAGCTCTCACGACCCTCGGCTGCGACTATTTCCACAAATAAGCTGGGCGTTGGGGGCCCAGCAGAAGCCCTGGGGTCTGACCTTTTAGTCTAGCGTGAGTTAAAATGGCCCTACCAGCCCTTATTGGAGGGTTTTAAGCAGGGAGGGTAACTGGACGGTGGCCCAAGGAGTCAAGAATCAGAAAAAAGCTCAAGTCTGGGGAGGGAGCGTGGCAGGTGCAGCCGGTGGCGGAGGAGGCCGGCCTGCTTCTCGGAGCCCCAAGGTGTCCCAGTGCCTGGGCAGGGAGGTGCGGTCAGGCTTCCCGGGACACTGCAGGTCTGTGCGCACCTGCTGGTCACTGTCCCCACAGCCCAGGCCTCCTGCCAGGCTCGTCTTGGCGAGAGTGGCCTGAGCTCTGGGGATGACAGGGTGGCGGGGATTTAGAGAGGTTAACGGGCTCGGTGACCTGGTTAGCAAGCAACAGGGCTCGATGTGAAACCATCTTATCTTTAAATTCCCACAAGGCAGCTTGGGTCTTAAAATATTTATTTAATTGAAAAGGAAAGCTGTTGTTCTATGGAGAAAATTAAAATACTACTAGAGAGTATTTTAAACCGAGACAGGGAAAGGGAAAGGCTCTAGGACAAGAAGATCCCATGAGAGGAAAACTCAGGAGCGCAAAGCTGACCCCCAGGAGCTGGTGTGTGCAGCTCAGCCCCTGACACGGTCCCGCCTTTCAGAGGGGCGCAGGCAGGGAAGAGCTCCTGGACTAGATCTACTGATTCCCCATCTGATATGGAGAAGTAAATTGGTGACAATCGTCAGGGGTTTTGAAAAATTGAAAGTAATAAAGGAATCAGTACATTTTCCATATTAAATATTAAAACATATTTTGAAAACCGCAGAAACCTAAACATGATATTGGTAGACGGACAGAGAGATCAAAAAAGGGAGTCCGGAAACAGAGCCGAATACCCTCAGGGCTGACAGGAGAAAGACTGCACTTCGGGGGGTGTAGACAGATTAGTTTTTACAGTGAACGATGTTGCCTCATCGGGGGAAAAAGCCGGACGCTACTGCACGCTGTACACCCAGACACACTCCCAGTGGGATCACACACATGTGAAAATAAAACTGTGAAATCTTTGCCTGGCCTTACAAACAACACTAGGAGAAAAACGTGGGATTTGTTTCACGCTCAGAGAAAAAAACGTGCTGAGACCCAGAATCCATACAAGATCACTCCTGTGCACGACTGCCCCTTTCCTGAACAGTCTGTCGGGGTTTACGAGTCAGACCGGAAGCCCACGTCCACGAGGTGTACGTGATGGTTTGCCACGCGGCCGCACGCTTTTGCATTTCCACAGCGACCTGTGGGGATTCTGATTTCTCCGTGTCCCCCGGACAGTGTGGGGGCTCAAGCTGCTGCTGTCCCCTCGGTGGGCATGGAGGGGCGGCCCCGTGCTTTCCGTTCGCATCTCCCATGACGAATGCAGCCATAGATCTTTGCGCGCTCGCCCGCCATGTACAACACTTCTCTGGTGAAATGTCTATTCAGATACTTTGCCCATTTTTTAAATTGGGTTGTCTTTTTATTATTGAGTTCTCAGAGCTCCTTACATATTCTGGATGCAAGTCCTTTATCAGACATACGATTTGCAAATATTTTCTTCCCGGCTGTGACTGGTCTTACCATTGTCTTGACTGCACCCTTCAAAGAGCAGAAGTCCTTAATTTTGATCATGCTCAATTTATCATGTTTTCTTTTACAGATCATGCTTTGGGTGTCACGCCTAAGAACTCTTTGCCTTACCTCACATAAAAAATTTGAAAACAATGTTGAATTACAAAAAGGACTAGGAACAAAGAGACAAGACAAATGACTAACTGGATCAAAATATTCGAATTCATATCATAAAGTGCTAATTTGTCTAGTAGATAAAGAACTTCCCCAAATCAATAAACAAAAGACCGGCCATCTAACAGAATAAATGGCCACGGGAGAGAAGCAGACAGTTCATAGAAAATGAAGTACGAATGCCTCTTACACGTAAAACCACCCACTTTACTCATACCAAGAGAGACACAAATGGGAACGACAGTGAGAGAGCATCGTTTCCGTCTCGGATGGGCCAAAAGCAGGTTGGTAAGGATGCTGGCCGTGGGGAGATGTCACTCTCAGACGGGGTCCGAGGGAGGGCAAGTCGGTATAGAATCTACAGAGGACAATTCGGCCATTTCCCATAAAATGAAGGGTGGGGGGGAATCGGAGGGGGAAACGAACCATGAGACTATGGACTCTGAGAAACAAACTGAGGGTTCTAGAGGGGAGGGGGGTGGGGGGCCATGGGTTAGCCTGGTGATGGGTATTTTAAAGAGGGCACGTATTGCATGGAGCACTGGGTGTTATACGCAAACAATGAGTCGTGGAACACTACGTCAAAAACTAATGATGTAATGGATGGTGATTAACATAACATAATAAAATTTAAAAAAATGCATATACTTTTTGACCCAGAAATCGCACTTAAGGAAATTTATCTACTATATATGCTGACTCGTGTGCAGACATGCATTGCGGCACTGGATGCGATGTAAAATACTGAAAACCATCAGTCAGCAGCAGCCGGTTGGTACGTCCCGGTACTCGGTACAAACAACAGGATACTGCCGGGGCCTCCTCCTCTTCCCTGGCTTTGTGGCTCAGCGTCGAGTGAGCTCTGTGCCCAGCTCCCAGCCCAAAACGTAAACAAGGAAGCGGCGGGCCTCACACATTGATGAACCCGAGAACTTACTTCTCAGGGGGTACTCTTTGGTATCTCCTGAGCTGTGTGCATGCGTTGCTCATTCAAAACAAACCAAAGCAAAACCAGTAAGGAGAGAAAGAAACCAACTGGAAATCAGCATGGAGGCAGTCCTTTCACTGAGGACCCCTAACGGACTCATTCGGCAAGTGTGTAATTTATTGATGCCAGACAACTTCTTTTGAGCCTTATAACAACGCTGAAATGAGCGTTTATTCTTATTTATAGTTCCAGAAGCCCAGGCTCAGAGAGGCAAAGCATTTGTCCAAGTGGCCCAGGCAGGCAGGGCTGACCGGGCCCGGGCTCAGTGCTGCCCCCACGGACACCGTCCCAGGAAGCTTGGCTTCTAGCATCGGGAAGACACGGAGCAAGGTTTATCGGCAAGCTTTCTCTCCTTGATGCTTCCTGCAGAGTCACCGTACCGATGGCTCACGGCTGATGGAGTCTCCCTATCTACCAATCGTGTAGTCACAACCAGGAGAGGGCTCTTTCTGATTCCACTCCCCACCCTGTAAATACACCAGAAGGTGTTGTGAGCACATTCATTCCAAACGGAATCTGCGTGAAATCTTCCCACAGCAAAAGAAATGGAGGCTGAGTCCTTGCGCTGAGTGTGTGTGGCCCAACAGGTGAGGAGACTCCCCCAGAAATCTGTGTATTTGCTGGGTGTCACATGGAGCCCTGGTTTCAGGGCCTGTTTATTTTGGGGGATTTGTGACAATGAAATCCTTTGATTTCACTCGTTATGCCCTGGCTCATGCAGAGATTACAAGAAATCTCCTTGCTGTTCGTTATCTAAATTAGCAGGGAGTAGGCGGCGTGACGGAAGATACTGCCCGCCCACAGGCAAAGGACAATGGCACCCAGAGTCTGCCCCCTGCTCCGCCTGGCCCCCCGGCTCTCCCCCAGAAGCGGGTCTGAGAGCAGAGGTGCAGCTCAGGGCGGGCCCATCTTCTGGCTGCTTGGATTCTTCCCTTTTGAGCAGGGATTGGGGGAGCCCAGCAGGGCACGTTTGCCCACAGACCCCTTGTTCTCTGCTTCAGTAAGAACATCTACCGACCGGAAACGTTTGCTCTGCTGGGGAACCCACAGCCGCACCGTGCGGCCGGCCCCTCCTGACCCCCTCGCTGTGGGGATCAGCCCGCACACTGACGTGCAGTTCTAGCCCTCGCCCCGCCCCGGCCCCCCACCCAGCAGCACCCCACGCGCCCCTTCCTCCCGCACCCCGCCCCCCGTGTCGCCAGGCCCCGTCCCAAGTAATTATGCCGCACATGAATCATTTTTTAATGTTTGGTTTAATACATACAGATTCTTTAAACAATAAAAAAAAATCAGCAAACAGCATCACAATCTGGAAATCTCTTTCTTAACATAGAAAACGGTTTCTTAATGGCACAGGGGGAGAACTCAACAGCAAGCCTGACAACATAATTAGAAGATTGTTACCGGGGAGGGAGAAGCATTCTTTACACAGCACTCACCGCTCTCAATAAGATTATTCCCCCTGAATAGCTAATCAGCTTTCTCCGGCTTCCCAAATCCGTGTGCTTCGAGTTGCTCTCGCGGTTCTCCCCACTTACTAAATGGCAAACAGTGACACCTCGGAAGGGGAAGTGTAAAGTGTTAACTGGATGTGAGCAAACAGCTCGATGGCAGCTGCGGATCCAGAGATCCCTGGCAGATTAGCGGCAATTTAGGAAGATGGTACTGTCACACCTGGGTTGACAAGGGCTGACATGGTTTGTTGATCTCTGCTCCCGTCTCAAATTTGAGTGTCACATTTCAACAGAAATGAGAGGAATACAAAAAAATAAAAAAATAAAAAACCCTTTCAGGACTCAGCCCTGGCTTCACAGCAAGTGTTTACGGCGCCAGGAACAAAGGACCACGGGGAGCGTGGGCACAGGGGCCGGCTGGCCGCTGACGGGCCTCTCCCACCGGCCGGCCTTGCTGGCCCCCCGGGCCAGCTCGGGAGGGGAAGGGGGAGAGTGCAGAACAGAGGGTCGGTTGGCCGAACACTGTGCTGGGGCAACTGTGCTCCCACACGGTGCCTATTCTGGAAGAAAGCACCTGCTCACAGCCATTTCCCTGCTCCGGGGACGCCGCCTCCCCGGCTTCCTCTAGAGCCCACCCTTCAAGATGCAGGGCCCGGCACACTGGGCGTCTGCAAAGCTCTGCGGGCGGGAAGGCCATGGCAGGGCGGCGGGGCCGGGGCCGGGGCCGGAGCCCGCCTGGGGCTAGACAGGTAGCCGCAACGGCCGCATGGGCGGTGGCAGGCGGGGACAGGACGTGCTACCAGCAGCACGATGTCCGGCCACTGGGGGCCCGTGGAGGGTAAAGGCGGATGGACGCCCTCTCTGCTGTCCACGCTGCTCAGAGCTGTCAGAGTACTAAGAACACAGACTCTAGCTCTTTCCAGCTCAGTGAAAACTTGGAAATGCCTCATCCCACGGACCCCCTGATTCATGGCTGAGGAAATGCTGGGAAGGATGTCCCGCGTGCCGCCCCTCGGCCGGGCAGGGTGGGGGTAGAGCCAAGGCCAGGTGTCCCCAGCACCAGCCCTGGGCCACACAGAAGGCCCACGGGAGCCACACTGAGCCGTGCTGATGTTTAAAGTTGGAGAAGCAGAGGACGTGCAGTCCTTGGGCTGGAGCACGGGGACGCGGACAGCCTGCACCCTCTCCCCCCACCCCTCCCCGCCTGATCTGAGCATCTCTCTGAGTAAATGCACCAGTAAGTTCCCTTTCCTTGGGAAACAGTTGGCCCCAGCCAGGCTGCTCATGCTCCCATCTCTGGAAGACTGACTGGCAGCTGGTGTCCTCAGGTTTTCTTTCCCAGAGTGGGGGCCCACTCTCCCTCCAAGAAGCTGTCCCTTCAGGGCCCCATCTTGCCTCGGGTGTCGTTAGGTGCCCAGCCGCCGCTGAGGTGAGGCAGGCCGGAAGAGGAATGTGCATGTCTGTTGGGCTCCCCATGCTCAGGGTGGCCTCGGGCCACAGGGACGTGCGTGCAGTTAGTGCTGTCCACTGGGAGTGCCCGCACTGGTGGACGGGCTGCACTCGGACTTCCTTCCTGCAGGCGCTCAGGGAGGCCCTGAGCCTCAGCCTGCATCTCCCCTGGGGGCTGGGAGCCGTTCTTTGGAGAGCAACCTTCTTTCCAGGAGGTCTTTGTACCCACTCTGACTCCAGTTCCAGGCCTGTCCCAGTGTAGTTCAGGAGGGACCCACAACGGACATGCCTTGACTGAAGGATAATGAGAGGCAGATGCTAGCTAGCTTCAGTCAGGCTCGGGATGCTGCGACAGCCAGCATCACAGCCTCACGGGTTAAGATAATTAACCTCATTTCTCAGCATTTCTCGGCTCAAGCTGTGGGTCAAGGATGCCCTGCAGGGCTGTCCTTCATGTGCTGGCTCAGCATTCTGGAAGCTTCTATCTTACACCACCTCCGTATCAGCCAATGCTTCCACAATCACGGGGGAAATGGAGTGTAGAGACGCCACCACTCTTCCACATGTCCACTCAGAAGTGACACGTGTCCACGTTCCTCGTCACCTGGCCAAGCCTCACCTCACAGAGAAATGCAGTTCTCCTGCGTGGCCACGAGGGAAGGAGCTGGGCTGACATCAATGCCACGTTTAAATGAAACACTTCCTGAGTGTGCACGGGATGGAAGGTCCCAAGTACGGTTGGGAGTGCGATGCGTGTGCACATCTTTGCAGGTGTATGTTGATTCCTTCATCCAGCAATTCTTTATGGAGGGCGTGCAGGGTGCCCGTGTGTAAACCCCTCCTCTCTTGTCAACCCTCCCCATGCCCACAGCCCCACAGGCAGAAGAACAGACAGAATCCTTGGCCCCAACGCGAGAGCAGAGAAGAGGCCGGGCTGAATCTTACTAGGACACGGTGGATGGACGCTCACGCAGAATAAACTAACATTCCAGGCCTTTGGACACACAATCGGGCTGTTCCCCACGTGCCCCAGGGAAGAAAAGCAGTTTATCTGAAATGGATTTTTCATTTGCTCACTGGTATTAGAACAAGTCATGGGAGCATCTTCTCATTCCACGGCTGTGTGTTGGCCACGGTTTGTCTTCCTGCATTCTCATGTTCAAGTGTAAACACAAATCTCTTGATGTTTTCCAAAGTTTCACCTCTCTTTTAAGGAAAGGCCCCCACAGATTGTCATTTTCCCCTACATCTCTAGGGTTTTCCCACCATATTCCTTACAGTTCCCCACTGATCCTCCTTGCATCAAGGTCCTTCTCCCTGTTCTCAGCTGAGCTGGCCATGACGTGTGGAGGGCCACTGTCCCCACAGGAGTCTTGTCTCCTCTCTCTGACCATACACGGCATGTGACAGCCCTACATAATAGCCGCATGCCCGGCCTTCCCAATCCTCCCCTTTGTGGCTTGTCTGAGACTCCTCTGATGGCCAGGCCCACGAGCTTCCTTTGACAAAACTTCTTCTCCCATTCCTGGCCACAGCTTTTTGCTCAATTCCAGCATTTTCTCAGGCTGTTCTCAGTGGTTTGAAAAGCGTCCAATTTCATAGAGAGTAGAATCCTCTGTTCTAATTCAATGCCTACTTCTAATCACATCCTACATGAAGTGCCCTTGGCATAATCAATGCAATTACACATCCTTGCACATCTGGAAAGTCCAAGAAACATCCTTCCAATTCTTTTTGGAGGTTACCTTCTTTCATGAAATAAAGGCCTTTGCTAGGATCGGATGATCTTCATTTGTTTTGAGTCACAAGGAAGGGAGGACGCCAGGCTGAAGTCTGAAATGACACCCATGGCTCAGGAAATGATTCAGGAAATGACACGGAGGCAGACCCGGTCTCCATCTGAGAGGTGACACTCTCTTTCCCATCATGCCCTCCACACATACCCCTAGGGCATCATTTTCTTCCATGCTAACTAAAGTCAGACTTCTCACTGGAGAGAGAACCTACCAGGTTATCAGATTATACTTGAAAGTACGTAGGAAAAATGTGTCTCAATTTATGTGACAAGGCATGAGCAACATGATGGTCTTCTAATGAGTCTCCCTATATCTGACCCAAATGCAAAGGAATACAAACTTTTTAACTTACAGCCTACAAGCTGAAACCCAAGCACGCACTGGTGAATCAACCACTCAGAGCGTGAGAATTCAAGCTCAGACCCGCAGGCTGAAGGAAAAGGCAATCACACACTCCAGCTGGTGGTTAACTACTGGATTTAGATTTTCACAGATTACACGTGGTAAAGTCATCATTGCTCCTCCACACAGGTTGTTGAGAAAATAAAGTGGTGTGACAAGTCTAAGTTTCTGTTTATTTTGACTTTGGCGGTATGAACGTTGACCTCCACAAGAAGAGGTGGCCCACAGGCGAGGGAGGGCCCACACCCCTTTCCCTCCCAATCCACGGGCTGGCGAAAGGCAGCTTGATAGCTGGCTGAAGCATTTTAGCCAGCAGTTGAATCCATCTATGGTGACCTGCTCATGAAGAAACCATCCACTCAGATTACCAACATCCTGGCTCATCCCCAAACTGATCAACTAAGTGGTCCTCCGCAGATTCAGCACCGCGCTTCCTTGGCATGCCTGCCAGGAACGTGTTCCTCAATCAAAGATGAGCACATAAGAGCTCAAGGTAGAGCCCATTCCCAATGATGTCACCAGCAAAACTGCAACGGGTGACAGAAAGTGACAGGGAGTCTAAGCATGCAAACTGGAGTACACAGAGATGATCACTGTGTTCCAAAGAAAACATCACAAGATTCTAGACAGAGAAGTCTGCGTTTCATTTTCTAGTGCAGAGAAAGTCCAGCGTCAGCCTCCAAGACCAGAGGACTGTGGTCAGTTCTCAGGGGACGACCTACTAACTGTGTAAACTTGGACAACCGAGCTCATTTCTCTGCCCTCAGACGACCAAGCAGCCTGCGAAGGGATGACTGGACCCGGCTTTATAAAGGCGCCTTCTCCACAGCGCCTGGACAGAGTCTTCTCATTACCTAAAGTGATGTAATGAGGACAGATGAGGAAGCTGGATAATCCACCAACTGGATAATCTGCCCTCTAGATAGCTAAGATGGACTAATCTGCAAGTTAATTGTTAGGTAGGAAATATTTGTCTGCCGTGAGAGTAGCTCGGTTACAACACAAAGGCTGGCTTGATTTTGTGCACTTAACACAAATCACCAGGGAAAATGCATCTCATCAACTGGCTTCTCCAATTTTAATCAATTGCTTATTATTTCCCTCCACACCAACGTATTTCCATGATTTCTGCCGTGTGAAATAACCATGAAACACTCCAGGGAGTGAGGCCTGGCAGGAGAAGGAGGCCGCGTCTTGACCCTGTGCACACAGGCTGCTGGAGGGCCCTGGAGGATTTGCTTTCCTGGCCCCTGCCCCATGCCCACCAGCGGCATGAGGTGTGGGTGACCCGTGTGAGCTCAGTTGAGAGTAGCGTCTCCATCGAATTATATGGAAATTATTAGTCAGGTGGAAGGAGGTTCAACCTCTGAGTTCTTAATCAATTCGTGTGTTGTGCAATAGAAACGGGGTGTTGCAAACCCCCGAGGACGGAATGTGGGAGTGCTCCCTCACCAGGGCGCTGCACCCCCTTTCCCAGCCTCACGGAAGTCCACGGTTAGGCCACTCGCCAGAGAGCCGGGACTCACGCCAGGCAACTGTGGCTCTGGGGTTCTGCTTCCCAGGCTGGCTTCCCATCATTCTGGGCCAAAGACCTGAGTCTGGGGCGTTAGCTACTTTAGGCTGAGCTATGGAGAACAGAAGTTGAACGGGAGGAGCTTCCGAGGAAGTGTGCTGGGGAGACTGAGGCACAGTGCCTCTCTCCTCCGCGTTTGTCACCCCTGGGCAGGCCTGGTCCCCCCGGCTCTGGTCCCCCCCCCCCCCCAGCGCCCTCTACTCTCAGGGGCAGACCGTCAGGGTTTGCTGAACTGCACTCTGCTGCATTCACAGAGAAAACTGACGGCTGGGAACGCCGACTGGATGTCCCGCAGTAAAACATAATAATTATTAATGATCAGGTATGCGGCCAGTACAATTAAAGAATAATGACCTCATTTGTATGAATCTCACAATTAAAGGATAAACTCTGCATCAGCAAATGCAGTGTTTCTGGCCAAGGTCAGCTTGGGGCCTATAACGCCCTGAGCACACGGACTGCGCTGTCTCGGGTGCGGGCATGGGTCCGTGCCGGGAGCCACAAAGAGCACGACTCCGACATCCCGACTCCTGCGCACCTGTCCTGACATGGCCCCCGCCCACTGGCCCTGCTGCAGGGATGGGGTGAGGTCCCCCATTGTCCTGAGGCTGCCCAAGCACAAGCTGATGGCTAAACCACAGAAACGTAGGTCTCACAGCTCTGGAGCCAGAAGTCCAAAATCGGGGTGTCAGCTGGGCTCCGGAGCAGATTTCTTCCCTGCCCCTTCTTGCTCCTGGGGTGACCCGCAATCCTGCTGTCCTAGGCTGGCAGACCTGGCACGCCCGCCAAGTGGCCTCCGTGTGAGTCTGTCTCTGGGTCCAAATGTCACCTTTTATAGAGACACCAGTCAGACTGGTCATACTGATTGATGACTTCTCCTCGCTTGGTTACTTTTTTTTTTTTAAGATTTATTTATTATTTTGACGGTGGGGGAGAGCAAGCAGTGAGAGGGGCAGAGGGAGAGCGACAAGCAGACTCCCCACTGAGCGCGGAGCCTGACGTGACTCGATCCCAGGACCCTGAGATCATAACCTGAGCCGAAATCAAGAGTCCGATGCTTAACCGACTGAGCCACCCAGGTGCCCCACCCACTTGATTACTTCTGGAATGATCCTATTTCCAAGTAAGGTCCCGTCACTGGTACTGGAGGTCAGGACTTGAACATATCTTTGGGAGGGACCCATTTCAGCCCATGACCGACATTACTGTGCTCTCCCCTCCCGGCCTGGCCTCCCAGGCCTTGTGCCCTCGGCGAGGTCAGAGGAGATCAGGTGTTCTCAGAACCTTTGCTCTCAAGATCCCTTTACACTGTTAAAAATCATGGAAAAACAAAAAGAGTTTTTGTTTCTGTGGGTCATACTTACTGATAATTCTCATGTTCGAAATTAAAGATATGAAAATGTTTACATATTTAGTTTTTAAAAAATATAACAAAACCATTATACTCTAATACAAGCAACATATTTTTATGAAAATAAGTTTATTTTCTAAAAAAATCAGTGAGAAGAGTGGCATTATTTTAGGTTTCTGCACATTTCTTTGATGTCTTAGGCAATGAAGACAGCCAGATTCTCATCCATCTTCTGCCTTCAGTCTGTTGCTCTGTGTTGCTCTGGTCGAAATATAAGACGAAAATCCAGCCTCACACAGGTGTGTGCTCGGGGGCGGCAGGAGTGTCTTACTGGCCTTCTCAGATAGCTGTGGGTAGGTTCCTCTGCTGGAACACAGCCAGCGGCAGCACCTTACGGGTTAGTTGTGGGATCCGGAGCCCTAGAAATACACTCTTACGCCACCACAGTGGGACGCATCGGCCTGTTGTGGCCTTTGAATGCAGGAGTTTCACTGTCAGGCATTGTCATTTGGAAATTATTGGTTTACCAGCTGTGCAGATCTTCCAAAGGCTGATAAACTGTATTAGATGATTTTTTTAAAAATCACATTTGTTAATATCACCACATCTCAGGAGAAATGTCTTCAAGTGCTGGGGCATTCAAGCTCACAGGAGCAGGGGTAAGTTTTCCAGAATTCTAACCTTCACCTGAACATTCGGACTTCATTATCGACAACCATACCGCCACCGACTGTGTTTGAAGTGATGTATTTGCGAAAACGTCTGCCCACTACTGACTGTCTGTAAACATCCCTCCAAGCAGAAATGATGCTTTATGAAAGTTCTGGCTGCAAGCTGAGCCATCACGGAGTGCTTTTTCTTGAGAGCCATCACACTTCTGCAGCAGAAAAGGGTCCTAAAAAGGTGCTCAAGGTTCCAGATTTAATAAGGTGAAACTTTTTTTTTTAAAGATTTTATTTATTTATTTATTTGAGAGAGAGAGAATGAGAGAGAGCAAGCACATGAGAGGGGGGAGGGTCAGAGGGAGAAGCAGACTCCCTGCCGAGCAGGGAGCCCGATGCGGGACTCAATCCAGGGAGTCCAGGATCATGACCTGAGCCGAAGGCAGTCGCCTAACCAACTGAGCCACCCAGGCGCCCAATAAGGTGAAACTTTTTACTGCTCTACCCAAAACATTTGTCAGCAGAGCTGGCTCTCCTGCTGCGAGTGCGTGGTGGTGAAGAACACAGGGCTCCCAGCGTGGCAGGTCCTCGCCACGGCTCCAGCCGGCTTACCCCCAGCGCAGACTCCATTGCGGAGAGACGGGCACCTGGTCCTGCTCCTTCTCTGCACTGCAGAGCAGATGACCACAACCTTAGCAGCCACGAACAACACACGTTTGCTCTCTCGCGGCTTCCGGGAACAGGGCGTCTGGGCAGAGCTTAGCCACAGCCTCGGCTCAGGTCTCCCAAAGCGGCAGCCCTGCTCTGAGTTGGGCTGTGATTCTTATCAGCATTCAGGTCCCCTTCCAAACCCACTCAGGCTGTTGGCAGAATTCATTCCTTGTGGCCCTGGGGGCGAAGATCCTTGCCTTCTTGATGGCTCCGGGCATCGGCCCCTCTGCAGGCCACTCTCATCCTGGCTGTTGGCTTTCTCCCTCTGATGAAAGCTGGAGAAAATCTCTGCTTTCGGAGGGCTCACCTGACGAGGCCAGACCCATGCAGGACCGTCTCTTTGATGAACTCAAAGTCAGCCTGCTTGGGACCATGATGGTATCTCCAACAACCTTTTGCCATGGACCAGCACACGGTGGCGGGCGATACCTTGGCCCTGTCCTCTCGCTCTGAGAGACGTGCTCCGGGGTGTGCATGGCATGGGCAGGGATCCCAGGGGACGTCTTGGAACTCTGCCTACCACCCTTGTCTCAGTACCATCATTAGGACCAGGCATAAAACTCGCAGGGCCCCATGCAAAATGAAAATGGGGTCCCTTGTTTAAAAACTGCTAAGAATTTGGAGACTCCAACAGCAGCTCACTGGACCAAGCATAGGACCCTCCTAGTCGCAGGCCTGGGAAGCCAGCCCTGACTCTTATGCAAATGGTTCTGACCTTGTGGGCCCTTGCGAGGTCTCGGAGACCCCAGGGGTGTGCAGACTATACTCAGACAACTGCTGAGTAAGAGCATCTCACCTAGTGTCGATGGGGAAATTTGTATGAGCCCAGTCACACCAGAAGTCTAAGAAGCTTCCAGCAGGACTGGGACATCTCTGGTTTTTACCCTTCCCAGAAGTCCTTTCTGGTTTTTCCCTTCAGCTCAGAGAAATTTCCCCCGAGACCACGTATGTCCTGGTGATTCGATCACACAGGGAGTCGAGGCCCATCTCTCACTGGGAGATTCTAGAACCCTACCTCTCTTCCAGCATCACCACATCTGGGACACCTTGCAGCGTGGGCCTGCTGCTCCCTATGACCCCGGAGACAGCTGTGCTGGTGGGGATTCAGCGTGGCCCCCAGGAGAGGCAGTTCTGAGAGGAAGCAGCGGTCCCATCTTCTGAGAAAGTCTCCGAGAACTAGGGCACCTCTTCCCAGGGAATCTGGGACCTCTCTGTTCCCTCCGGGTGGCCAGAGGCCCCGCCCCTTTATGCTGAGCGCAAGTGGGACACCCTTGGGACACCTCATCTGCCCACAGAGGGTCCCGGCCCAGGTTCCGAACCCCATGCATGAGCTTGCCCTCCGTGGTGAAGCCTGGATCCCTTTGTTGATTCCTGTTTGCTCTTAGTGCTGCATTTGGCTCTCCAGCATGGACCCCATTTTCTGAATTTCTGAGCTTTCTCTCTTTTGCCTGCAGCCGGCAGGAGACAGAGCTGGCCCTGGGAGCTGCCTGCTTCCAGCTGCGTGGGTACGGTCTATGCACTCATGGAGGGAGTGGGGGTCAGATCTCCAAGTGTGGTGCTGGGGCTTCTTCCTCAGAGGTCACCGAATTTTTAAACAAGGGTTATTTTGTCTGGAAGCCTAAAAGCCGTTTTACAGCCAATGTTCCCAGTACGGCCACATCTACCTCCGCAGCCTCCAGGCATAGTGACCAACAGAATTTTGACCAAACCCTACCTGGTCACCCTGGAGTCCTGGCTCCCCTCCGAAGCAGTCACCTCATTGCAGACAGTAATCTTCTAATAATGCAAATGTTACCATGTCACCTTCCTGTCTAAGATCCCTCAACGGCCCTCCACGGAATTATTTCCACGAATATACACTGAGAGAGCCACACAGTGCCCCAGCCACTCGAGCCACATCTGTGAACAAAACAGAGCAAAGCGCATGCCTTACACAGACCCCATTCCGAGGGGCTGTCGGACACCACACGAAGGAATCAACAGCACGCTAGGAGACAGACACTGGGGAAAGCGGATCAGGAGAGGGGCACTAGGACTCCCAGGGGCTCAGCAGGGGGCCTCACTGTGAGGTGGGAGGCGGACGAGGACAGAGGAGGTGAGGGGATGAGCCCCACGTGCGTCTGGAGGGATGGCTGGTGCAAAGCAAAGGCGGAGCTCACCTGGGGTCTAGGGGGACATGTGTGGGCGTGTGAGCATGATGCAGTGAGAAGAGAGGAGGTCAAGGGGCCATGAAGAGCTCTCCACTTAGGGCTTTATGCTTGGGGTCTAGGGGTGTGGTCTCAAGGTCAGCTCCTGCCATTTCCTCCTCCTTTCTACGCTCCACCATCCTGGCCTTCCAGTTTCTCTGAAGCGAAATGCCTTTCCACAAGTGAGTCCCCCTTTCTGGAATGTCCGTGCCCTCTGACTCCCACTCAGTGTCACTTCTTCAAGAATCTTTCTTATGTCCATCCTACTTGGGTTGGGCCTCTGCTCTGCACTGTCACAGGCCCCAGGACAGTTCCTTCTCAGCTCTTTGTCCATTTATAATTATTGAGTGGATGGATGGATGGACCGATGGATGGATGATGGATGATGGATAGATGGATGATGGATGGATAGATAATGGAGGAATGACAGATGGATGATGGATGGATGGATAATGGAGGGATGACAGATGAATAATGGATGGATGTACAGATGGATGATGAATGCATGGATAATGGATGGATGATGGACGGACGGATGGATGAATGGATGGGATGGATGGGATGGATGGATGGATGAATGGATGGGATAATTTGTTTAGTATTTTTCTCATTTGCTAGACTCTAACCTCTATGAGGGGAAGGGCTGTCTGGGATTCAGAACCTGGGATTCAGAATTCTGGGATTCAGAATTCTGGGATTCAGAACCTGGAAGTCAGGTGGTGCTATTATATGTTGATTGATCAACACATGTTAGTTGACTGTGGGATTCAACAAATGAGGAGTCTCAAGTAGAGAGCTCATCACCTAGATTGGACAAGAGTTGGATGAGTTTGGATTTTTAAACTTGCTTCCCTGTTAAGGGCAGCTGTCAGGCAAGGGCCCAATTCCCACCTCTCTGCTTGACAATAACATTGGCTTTGTTTTCAGTTCTGCAGAGGACTGACCAAGGTTTCCACCATAGCCTCTGATAACAATACGCCTTACATCTGAGACTCATAGCATTTTCACAGATGGCCTGAATGAAGTCAGATGGCTCTTCAATAACCCAAGCTTTGTAAATGCCAGGAAGTTTGCAGCAGTGAAGTTGGGGAGTCCTAAACATCTAAATTTGGGCCCATTGTACGACTTACTAGCTCAGAGCATTGGACAGGCTACTGAATACCTCTAATCCTAACATACCACAACTGTGAAGTGAAGCTGATGATAAGCCCCCATGCTCCTTACCTATCCCTCCTCCTTGGGATTATTGAAGGAGGAGAGGCAATAAAATATTATAAGGTCTGTGGATGGTTCTGTGAGCCCTAAAAAACTGCATTACTTCTCAGCCTTCTGGCTAAGATCAAGTGTAAAAAACTATTAGTTGTTATATAAGCAGAAAATACCTATAGCATTTCTACCCACAAATTATGTGCATTTACACAACTGCTGTTATGAAGAAATTATATGTTGATACCTGCTACTGTGACTCAAGAGTGAAATGACATTGAAATGAATACGGCAGCACAAACATCTCAGAAAGACCCTCCCTTCAGCGGATGTTCTGCCCTCTCCCTGCTTCATTCTGCTTTCTTTTTTTTTTTTTTTTTAGATTTTTATTTATTTATTTGAGAGAGAGAATGAGATAGAGAGAGCATGAGAGGGAGGAGGGTCAGAGGGAGAAGCAGACTCCCTGCCGAGCAGGGAGCCCGATGCGGGACTCGATCCCGGGACTCCAGGATCATGACCTGAGCCGAAGGCAGTCGCTTAACCAACTGAGCCACCCAGGCGCCCCATTCTGCTTTCTTTACAGCACTTGTTCCTGCTGAAAAGGATCCTTCTCTCTTACTCACGCTACCGGGACTGTGGGTCCACCGGACTGTAACGTGGGCTTCCCCGGGAAACACAGGTTGCCTATTTTGTTCATTCCTTGGTTCCCACATGGAGAACTCACTAAGAGAGGCAGGATAAATGAATTGCGAAGTAGAATGGAGTAAGTTTTACAGAATTACCTTTAATTTACAGAATTTTAAAGACCCAACACAAGTGATTAAATTATGTATCACATAAAAGGGGTAAATATCGAGAAAATATCCCTAAGATTAGTTTTAACGGTGTGTGTGAATAAATTACTGGGTGTAGTAAAATGAGATTATAGAAAGGAATATGTAGCTTCACTACATATTAACTACGTATCATTAACTACATATCATTTCATTCTAGAAGGTACTTTATAAAATCAATGAACACTTATATTTAAGAAACATCCCCTAGACTACCGCCATGTTTTAGCAAATGAAAATCATTTCAGAGTGCATGTTATGTCCCTCATAAATACTATTCATGGGTGCTAGTTCTTTTTTTTTATGTTTCAATTTTTATTAAATTCCAGTTAGTTAACATATAGTGTAATATTAGTTTTAGAAGTAGAATTTAGTGATCATTACTTACATACAACACCCAGCGCTCATCATGACAAGTGCCCTGTTTAATGCCCATCACCCATCTAGCCCATCCTCCTGCCCATGTCCCTCCATCAACTTATCAGTTTGTTTTCTATCTGTTTTATGTTTTTTCTCTCTCTTTTCCCCCCCACTATGTTCATTTGTTTTGTTTCTTAAATTCCACATATGAGTGAGATATATGGTATTTTTCTTTCTCTGACTGACTTATTTCATTTAGCATAATACACTCTAGCTCCATCCACATCACTGCAAATGGCAAGATTTCATTCTTTTTGATGGCTGAGTAATGTTCCATTGTATATATACCAAACCTTCTTTATCCATTCATCTGTCGATGGATACCTGGGCTCTTTCCATAATTTGGCTATTGCTGATAATGCTGCTATAAACATTGGGGTGCATTTGCCCCTTCGAATCAGTATTTTTGTATCCTTTGGGTAAATACCTAGTAGTGCAATTGCTGGGTCGTAGGGTAGTTCTATTTTAACTTTTTGAGGAACCTCCATACCGTTTTCCAGAGTGGCTACACCAGCTTGCATTCCCACCAACAGTGTAGGAAGGTTCCCCTTTCTCTGCATCCTCGCCAACATCTGTTGTTTCCTGACTTGTTAATTTTAGCCATTCTGACCGGTGTGAGATGGTATCTTATTGTGGTTTTGATTTGTATTTCCCTGGTGATGGGTGATGTTGAGTGTCTTTTCATGTGACTGTTGGCCATCTGGATGTCTTCTTTGGAGAAATGTCTGTTCATGTCTTCTGCCCATTTCTTAACTGGATAATTTGTTTTTTGGGTATTGTGTTTGATCAGATCTTTACAGATTTTGGATACTAATCCTTTATCAGATACATAACTTGTAAATATTTTCTCCCATTCTGTAGGTTGTCTTTTACTTTTGTTGATTTTCTCCTTCGCTGTACAGAAGCTTTTTATTTTGATGAAGACCTAATAGTTCATTTTTGCTTTTGTTTCCCTTGCCTTTGAAGATATGTCTAGTAAGAGGTTGCTATGGCCAGTGTCAAAGAGGTTGTTGCCTGTGTTCTCCTCTAGGATTTTGATAGATTCCTGTCTCACATTTAAGTCTTTCATCCATTTTGAATTTATTATTGTGCATGGTGTAAGAAAGCGGTCCAGTTTCATTCCTTTGCATGTAGCTGTCCAGTTTTCCCAACACCATTTATTGAAGAGACTGTTTCTTTCCCATGAATATCCCATGGATATTCTTTCCTGCTTTGTTGAAACCCCAAAAACCCAAAAGACTCCACCAAAAAATTGCTAGAACTGATACATGAATTCAGTAAAGTTGCAGGATACAAAGTCAACATACAGAAATCTGTTGCATTTCTGTACACCAATAATGAAGCAGCAGAAAAAGAAATGAAGGAATTGATCCCACTTACAATTGCACCAAAAACCATAAGATACCTAGGAATTAACCTAACTAAAGAGGTAAAAGATCTGTACTCTGAAAACTATAGAACACTTATGAAAGAAATTGAAGATGACACAAAGAAATGGAAAGATATTCCATGCTCATGGATTGGGGGAAAAATAAACATTGTTAAAATGTCTATGCTGCCCAAAGCAGTCTACACCTTTAATGCAATCCCTATCAAAATACCATCAGCATTTTTCACAGAGCTAGAACAAACAAACCTAAAATTTTTATGGAACCACAAAATACCCTGAATCACCAAAGCAATCTTGGGAAAAAAAAAAAAAAAAGCTGGAGGCATCAGGATTCTGGACTTCCAGCTCTATTACAAAGCTGTCATCATCAAGACAGTATGGCACTGGCACAAAAACAGACACATAGATCAATGGAACAGAATAGAGAGCCCAGAAGTGGACCCACAACTATATGCTGTTTCTTTAGAAGGATGAAATCACAAGCAAATGACTCCCATAGCCATGGGTCCACACTGATATATACAAATAATTGAATAAATAAACTGGGGAGAAGAGACAGATTTCCCATGCAGAAAAATTCCAAAAAATTTATGAAACTACTTCACCCTCAGGGAGGTGGAACATGAGCCCCCTCTGCTAAGTGTGGGCTGTGCACAGAGGCTCCCTTCCACAGGAAGAGGGAAAAGTATGACCAAACAGTGGGAAACCCTGACAAGCGCACCTCAACCAGGTAACTCAGACCAAGGCAGCAGAGACAATTCAGGTGGACAGTCTCCACCCTACTGTGATGTAATAAGAAGTATATAGAAAATGGGATTTGAGCATTTGAGCACACTATATGCTATATTGAGCATTTGAGCATTCTATATTCTGTAAGCACTATATATTAAATGGGATCTGAGCATTCACTTTGTTTAGGATAAAATACAGAGAATTTGGGGAGCATTTGGATAGGAAAATAGAATAGACCCTGCATGTCTCCAGGCCCCCAGCCCAACTCTGGGGACTCAGGGTTGGCCTCTGGAGCAATCCTGCTCAGCATTCTAACCCTGACCACTTAGGCCTTCCATCTAAAGTTTAATCCTATTGATTACGCACAAAAATAATCTATTTAAACGAGAAAAAAACACGTTTTCTTACATTCTGGATAATTTACCTTAAAAAAAATTACACACAGAGATGATATTAACAGCAAGAGTTGTTTTACATTTCAGATAAAGATGTGCAAAATGATCCGTTATGTATAATTGGTTCCAAATTGTCCCTCTCGTGACAAGTTTTTAAAAACGTCTCATGTAACAGGCTGAACGCACCAGACTCAACAACAATCACGTTTTATTTGAATGTGAGCGGGGTCTTTTCCAGCCTCTTCACTCAAAAGTGGCCTCATAGAAGCCAGATATGAATATGCACTGAAGAACTTACTGACAATGCAGGCTTCGCCCTTCGTGCCTCAGCCAACCTTAAATTAAGAGCTTTCTGGGGAGACTTTAGAATTATTTCGCTATACCCAGATTCGATGTTAAAGGGTTTAAATGCCATTATTTTTTTCCCGTGTACTGGACCTTACATATTAATATTCAGGCCAGGAACAGTTTAAAATTGCAGAGAACAAGAACACTCACCAATGGCTCAGTGGGAGGCTGAGTGTAAGTAGCTGCCAATCACCCGAAATGGGCCATTGTGAGCCCAGACAGCCCTAACAACGCCCTGATGGAGTCCCCATCGCTCTCGTTGTTCTGCTGGGCTTGGAGCAAGTGTGGGTAGAGGGAGGGGGAAGGCAGGACCCAAACACGGAGCAAGCGAAGGTGGGGACCCAGAAGCCCCGGGCTGCGGCCAGTGGGAGGGAGGAAGGCCCGGAGGCAGACGGGAGGCGTCTGGGAAACGCGAGCCGCCTTCTGGGGCAGGTGCCGTTCCCTTTATTACCCTCCTGGGCTGCTGGGGAGACTTGGCTTCCTGGGGCCGCAGACAGGGTGGCCCAGGACAGGCAGGTGTGGCCTGGAGAATCAGCACATGGATAGGCCTATTTATCTGGGGGCCCCGCTCTTGTCAGAGCGGCCAGCCGTCTCCCGGACCAAGGCCAGCCATTTGCTTTCCTCGTAGGAGTCTGTTTATTCACAGCTTCATCACAGACAGGCTGCTTGTCCGGCTCCCCTGGCAATTTTCATTTGGATCTCCCGGTCGCCCAACTTGGCTTACAAAGGAACTGGCAGGATGGGGAAGCTTGCAGCAGCCGGCCCTTCGGCACCAGCCCTCTTCCACGGGGAGCATTTGACGTGAATCTGTAGCCCCCTCTCCCATTCCCGCGGTGCTGCTGGGACGGGCCGCATCTTCCACTCCAAATCTCTCCTGGGACATTTGGGCACTGTGGCCAAAATCACCCCCGAACAAACGAGCAGCCTCATCCCAAAGGATACTCACAATCTCTCCTTTCCCCACGACAACGCTGACAATGCCTGTGTACATTTTTACCCTAAATGACAGACGTCCCCTTGCTGCCACATCCTAAGCGGATGCCATCAGACCCAAAGCCTGAGGGGTGGCAAGAGCAGGTCTGGGGAGGCTGAAGGAGGTGGGTGGTCCAGAGGGCCCGTGGCCCTGCTCTGGGCTGTGGCGAGGGGGCCGTGGAGGCTGAGGGGTGAGGGAGTGGAGGAGCAGGGAAGGGCCCCAGAGCCCCCCCGGCTCTGAGACGCCCGACTCTGGCCGTGGAGCCACGGATGGCCCCTGGGTAACCGTGTGGAGAGATTCATCAGCCCCAAGAAGGTATGCTGGAGAGGAAACACATATGGGTTCTGGAAGGCTGTGTGAAATTTACTCGCGCGAGAGAGGATCTAGCACCAGAAACAGCAACAAAGACTACAGCATGCCTTACCGTGGAGCAATCTCTCGCGCGGGATAACGAGGGCTCGGGTGGGAAAGATGTCCTCGGGGGCGCCCGGCCCGCGTCCTCTGATCACCTCCTTCATTCAGCTGACAATGTGTCCTGACACCCCCTGTGTGCTGAGCAAAACAAAGTCCAGTCCTCAGGGGGCCTCCATTCCAGAGCCAGGCTGGCCGTTCAGCAGCCGTAAGTTTAAGCTGGACTGAGTGACATTTCAACCAGATTAAAGAGCCATCCTTCATTTTCCCTAGCTCGCTTGAAGCCCTCAGTTGCCAGAGGCTGCACAGTGCCGAGAACGTTTCTGTAACTGCAAGAAGTCCCATCTGACGGTGCCATTCTAGGAGTGTACGTGTGCACACGTGTGTTGGGGCAGGTGCTCAAGGAGAAGCAGAGAGGCAGTTAATAAGTGTATCTGTGCTGTGGGCAGGACAGAGAGAAGCAGGGAACACGCGCGCTCTTTTGAGGGCTGGAAAAGCAGAAACAGTTCCGCTACAAATGCACGGCACCCCCCTTTCCCCAAACCCTTCATCATTCCTCTCATGATGTGAGCACCGAAACTGAATCTAGAAGGTGCAGCCTAGCTAATTAAATTGTCTAGACACTTGTGTCATGTCTGGATGACCTATAGGAACCAACATCATTCCAGATGTTGGGATTCACCCTCCTGCGGGCAGCCTGCTTTGTCCATGCATGTGAGGACCCTTCTCACACGCGATGCTCCCCGATACTGCTTGTCATCACCACTCCTGACGAATCCAGCCAGGCCTCTGCAGGGGCTGGGACAAGCTCCCTGGGTTCCCAGACCCTTCCCCTGGCTTGCAGTGACACACAATAATGATGTAGCTCAGTGTCACATGGCTGATTCTCGGATATAAAGTAACAACTTAACATGACTGTGACACCTCCGAAACAAGAAATATGTTGCCTCTCGTTTTATCAGATACTCACTACTTAATCTAGCTCCAGAAGCCGCACAAGTTGCTGAACCAGGAGGCAGGCACAGAGAGATGTCTATTCTATGTACCAGCTGACTGCAGACCAGCCGGCGCCCAGTGTTTCAGCAACAAGGAAAACAATCAGAAAAATCTGCAAACGTTCCTCATCCCCAGTCCCCAGACGAGCTGACGTCTGTGATCACTCTTTATTAAGTTCCAACCAAACACACCCAGACAAGCGCCCCCCAAAACCATACACGGGCCCCCATGCACACTGCCCCGGGAAGAAGTGCGGTTGAATTTATATGGAGGCATCCACTCATCGCTTCGATGCCTCAGATGTGGCTCTGGGAAAACTCTGCACTGACAGAAGAAATTCTGATTCTAAAATAATAACCCGGGGAAAGTGGCGCAGACGCGCTAGTGCAGCCCCGAGCGGTCTTCCGCTCCCTCCCGCCCTCGGCATACGTTGGTGGCCCCTCGGGCCTTGGCGTGAAATAGTGTTTGTTCTCCCGTGGTCGCATCTGAGATGTGCGTTTGTCTCATCTTCCTACAGGGACTGTATATGGTGTAGATGTTTATATGCTGGTGGGGAACTGTGCTGCTTCTGGAGCCAGAGGACTTTGGTTCAAATCCTGACTTTGTTATTTACTCTGTGACTTTGGAAAATTACTTCATCTCTGTGAGCCTCAGCTTCCTCATCTGTGGATCGGGGAGGAGGATGAGTATTTCCTAGAGTTGTGATGAGGAATATATGCAAAGCAGTAGATGAGTTCCTGGCATATAATGATCATTCAATAAATTAGGCTTATGACTATTATTTAATACAGAAACTTGATCTTACATTTTTTTATACCATTCATGTTGCTTAGCAGTCATACTGAACTGATATCAGATTGCTTTAAAAATAAATTTTCTTTAGCTTTGGATATGCTTCCTATTTCTATCTAATTTTGCATGCAACCCAAATAGTAAACTACCTCTCTAGCTCCTGCATCCGTGTACGTGCCAGGTTTTAAACATCCCAAACTAGTCTCAAACACTTCCACCTGCTTTTCTAACTGGAAATACTTGCCAACTCTTACCTGCCTTATAGACTCCTCTATAAGCCTTAAAACTCAGTTCCAAGGCAACCCCCTTAGCAAATTACCTCTGATGACCTCATGCAAAAGGGACAGCTCCTTTCCCCATAGTGTTTGCTCACGGTGCTTTTATTTGTTTTTAAGATTTTATTTACTTATTTATTTGACAGAGAGGGGGAGGGAGAGAGAGAGAGAGTGAGCACAAGCAGGGGGAATGGCAGGCACAGGGTTAGGGCAAGAGAGAAGCAGGATCCCCGCTGAGCAGGGAGCCCGATGTGGGACTCGATCCCAGGACCCTGGGATCATGACCTGAGCTGAAGGCAGACGCTTAACCATCTGAGCCACCCAGGCACCCCAGTTCACGGTGCTTTTAAACCACAAACCACACGCACATCACACCAATATACATGTCTTTAGCCCCTTCGACTGGGAACCTCTGGGCTAAGAACCATGTGTCTCCCACAGCGGCCAACCAAAAAATGTTTGGACAACTGATACGGAATAACAAAGTTCAGAGCAAGCACAGCAGTACCCAGCTGATGACACTGGAGCTGATCTAGCTCTGAAAGGCCAAAGGTTTCCAGCCGACAGCCACCTAACTTACCAAACCGCAGAACTGTGAGCTAGATAAAGGATTACTATTTGAAGCTACTCAATTTTGGGGACGGCTATTTAGTTTTGGGATACCTTGCATGCGCTGATTATGAGTGGATCTAGGAAAACGGCTGCCAAAGAAAGGAATGAGTCAGAGAATCAGCAGTCTGGGATACCTAGGGCTACCCAGACGACCCTCCCGTTCCAGCCCACTTCTCAACGCACAGAGCTACTCCCTTGTCACAGTCGTGTGACTCCACCGTGATCCACTTCTGTAGTCATTACTGCAGGAGAATTCCTCGAGGTTCCTCTGAGAGACAGGAGGCTGGGCTTTTCTCTGTGTATCTGATTACCAGGTTTAATCAGGAAAGAAAAGCGGAATGGCTGTAAATTGCCTCCCAAGAAGACGTTCCCAGGCCGTGAGGCCTCCTGTCGCAGGGGGAAGGCAGAAAGTCTTTCCCTTGGAAGAGACACTGGTTTGTTTCTGTTCTGAAGCCTGCCTACAGTCATCTGAAATGCCTTTTGGAAACATCTCCTTCCTGTCACATTCAAAGTTGGGGTGCTGCTTCTATGCCAAACATCACAAATTAGCCAGAACAAGCCTGTGTGCCTCCAAGTGCTTATTCTGGACCTTTGGGCAGCATAATTCCACTTCTAAGATGAAGGCCCTGAAAAAGGCTGGAGGGGAGTTCACTTATATTTCCTGTGTCCCCCCCACGGGACTCCTGGAGGGATCACTCGCACTTCCTATTCCCCCCCCCACAGGAGCCTTGGGCAGTCCACTCCCACTTCCTGTGTCCCCGCCACGGGACCCGTGGAGGGATCACTCGCACTTCCTCGGTCCCCGCCATGGGACCCCTGGGTGGTCCGCTCATACTTCCTGCGTCCCCACCATAGGACAGAGCATGATTTCATCTATTTGTTCACTACTCTAGTCCTTCATCCCAAAGCAGAGCCTGGCACATAGTAGGTGCTCAATAAGTATTTGTTGAATGTAAGCATATTACCTAGCATAATATATATAGATCATAGTTACTTCACATAGAATATATTAATAAATAGATGGGTATTGGTTGCCTTAGGCATGCGCATGACCTGGCTGTAGGCAGTATTCAGTAAATATTAACTGCTATTACTTCTACTATTACTGTTATTAGCCACTTTGCCTCGCAGGGTTGCCCTAAGAGTGTGTAAAACATATGCGTGCTTTCATACTATGTTGAGAAAAATTCTGAGGTCAAAGACAGAATAGTAGTCCACAAATACAAATTACTACTGTCAATCTCAATTCTGTATTTCAAAATCCCATTTCCAAGCACATTATTTACTCAGTAATATACCAATGCTTTCCTTTTGGACAGAATGCTGCAAATGAGCACCTGACCCGAATAAATGAGCAGGTTATGCACATGCGGTGAATCGTGGCAGCTCCTTGATCTCCCACGGCGTGTGAGGCACATATTTAGTGGGTGTCAGACACGGATTGCACTGTTCTTGCTCCAGCACAGGGGAAAACGTGCTCGACTGATTCCCCGAGTCTGTCTTCAACCGAGAGAGAGTGTCAAGAGGTTTGTTTTTGTTTTTGTTTTGTTTTAAGATTTATTTATTTATTTGAGAGAGCGAGAATGAGAGAGAGTACATGAGAGGGGGGAGGGTCAGAGGGAGAAGCAGGCTCCCCGCCGAGCAGGGAGCCCTATGCGGGACTCGATCCCGGGACTCCAGGATCATGACCTGAGCCGAAGGCAGTCGCTTAACCGACTGAGCCACCCAGGCGCCCAGAGAGTGTCAAGAGGTTTTTAAACCAGAGGAAGCTAGTGACCTTGGGAGGCCTTCACTGCCTCAGGACATCTGACTCGCCATAGCCCTGTCAGCGCTCTTGCCTCAGTGCTCACCACGCTGGTGGTTTCCACCCCCGTTCAAAGGTCGGCTCCTCAGGAGGCCTCCCCTGCTCAACCCGCTGAGAGAAGCAAGCGGTCCTGCCCCTTGGGCTGCTCTCAGCTGCTCTGCCCTCCTCCCAGCCACCGCTGCACAGTCCCTGTCACTAATCATCTGTGTGTATTTCCGTGTCAGTCCCCAGGGGCAGCGCTCTTCAGGGCCTTGGGCCCCCCAGTTTCGTCTGTGTCCAGAGCAGGGCCTGGCCTGTATCGGATCTGGGATAGAGGTTTATGGATGGCTGGGATCCAATGGGAAGGCCTCACAACACCGGGCAGGGCTTAGATCAGGCCTCAAAGAACCAAACTGGGGAGGATATAGAAAGCACCCCCATCTCAAAAGGACCCTGACATCCTCTACCCTAGGGGCTCCTTTTGCAGGCCCCTGCAGGCGAAGATGACAATGCTTACGTGGCATGCTGGGGTACACAGCTGTGATCTCTGGCTACTGCCACAGCTGCGAGACGCCCCGTCTGGCCGTGCCTGGGGCCAGGGGTGGGAGGGGCACTATCTCAGCATCCCTGCGACCCTGACTGGAAAGCTTGGTGCCGTTCCTTTACTTTCCTGGATTATAAAACTGAGGGCAGAGAGGTGTACTTCCCCACGCAGATGGTGACAAAGCTTGTACTACTTGTTGTATATTTTGATCGATGATTTAGGAGTGACAAGGAATAGTTGATGGCACTCTGGAAAGACCCAGGACTCAGGGACTACAGACAGTGGTGGTGATTTGGGCCCTCTTCTGATGAACTCTGTTCATTTAATGATCCTCTTAGTGACCTCCTTTGACCATCGCGCTAATGACAGATGCAATGTGAAGATACGGGCATATAGCGGGATGGTGCATGAGAAGCACCCCAGGTCCGTGGAAGAAGGAACCCAGGAAGTCAAGCCATGCAAGTGTTCGCGTTTGCCAGAGCAGGTTGCAGACTCTGTGGTGTGGGATAAATCCTGGGGCAGGTCCCCATCTCAACCCACCTGGCTCTGTCACTACGAGCGGCGTAGCCAGGACCACGGCCGGCTCAGGGAGGAGCGTCAAATGCCTGTATTTAGGATTCGGACAGCAACAGGCAGAGAGCGGTGCGCAGCTACGGCTCGGTGCCCACAGACCTCGGGGATCCGGAAGGCACACGTGATGAAGCCTGCTCTGTAGGGAGGGACCTTGCACGTGTGTTGGCTCTCACATGAGGGTTTCGTGGTCAGAATATTCTAGTAAGTCATTTTAAGGCAGCAGCAATCCTGCCCTATTCGGACACAGGCATCCAGTTACCACGGCTCAGGGTCCCACAGTGTTTAGGAAGGAAGAAAACGAAGTCTGGACTTCAATTTTAAGCTCTGCCTTTTTATGTTTTCCCAGAGTGTCTCAGCAAAGCGTCCTAGCTCTGGAATCTGGGTGCCCAAATTCTAGCAGCTGAAAACCTGAAAGCCAGTCATTGTGGGTTGAAGTGTGTCTCCCAAGACATGCAGAAGTCCTAACCCCCAGTCCCTGAGAGTGTGACCTTATTTGGATAGAGGCCCTTTGCCAGTGTGATCAGTTAAGACGAGGTCACGCTGGGGTAGAGTGAGCCCCTAACCCAATACGACTGCCGTCCTTTAAAGAAGAGACCTAGGGACAGACGCAGGAGCAGGACGACCACGGGACGACAGAGGCGGAGCGCGGGATGATGCCCCTAAGGAGCCAAGCGACGCCAAGGACCGTGGTGGCCGTCGGAAGCCGCCGAAGCCGCAGAGTCCGGGGCAGCTCCCCCCGTCGGCCCCCAAGGAGCAGTCAGCCCCGCCGACACCCTGATTTCCCACGTCTGGTCTCCAGACCGTGAGAGAACACAGTCGTGTGTTTCAAGCTCTCACCCGTGACGGTTCGGGACGGCAGCCGGGAAACACCGCGGGAAGCCTCCGTGAAGTCGGAGGGCGCCGGCAACGGGCGCCCCGGGGAGGTCCCCGCCTCGGCCCCGAGGACGCTGCTCTGATGTCGGAGACCACGGCCGCTTCGCGAGCGGCGCTTCGACACAGGGCAGTGGGAAGGTTCTAGAGGCACAGGTGCGTGCACCACCAGCAGAAGGGGCAGCGCCCTGGAGCGCCGAGCAGAAGTGGCCGGGCCCCGGGGGCCCCGAGACCCGCCCTGGCGCCGGGCGCGCTCGCTCCTCGTCACCGGACGGGACGCGCTGGGCGCCGTGTGCGGAGCGGCCCGCGCAGCAAACCTCTGCTCCGAGACGCTCAGTGCGGGCAGCCTGGCATCCCCCCGAGCCCTCCGGAGCGGCCCTCCTCGCCGACCCCGAGTCCGGCGGGCACAGCTGCGGTCACAGGCTGGCAGCGCCCGAAGCACTCGCCTCGGTCCCCGCCTCTGCCGCCGGCCAGCTGTCCGCGGCCCGGCGGGGCACAGCCGCCGCACCCGCCCCGCGCTCAGGCTGGAGCCGGCCCAGCCCCCCATGCGCCCGTGGGCGCGCACAAACACGCGTGCGCGCACAGAGACACACATGCGCACACGCCCCCTGCGCGCGCGCAGACGCAGACACACACGCTCCACAGGGAACTGCTCCGGCTGCTTCCGTGCGCTCAGCGCGGTTCGGGTCGAAGCTCTGCATCTCGCCTGACCCCTTAGTTCTTCCGCTATGTGGCTTCTCAGGACTCTGTTCCTCTCTGTACGAGGACCGCTCTCTGCAGGCAGCTGCATACTCGTGAGCAAGATCCCTCGGCGCTTTTCTCCAGCCCCACAGCCGGGCGGGAGAACCGCCTCGATTTCTGCTTTCGTCTCCCTCAAAGACAGCGCGTTCTTCTTCCTTATCTCTGTCCCCCCACATCACCAGCAAGGCAAGCTTGGGCAAGGGCAAGCTTGTTAACTGCCCTTCTGTCCTCCCGCGCACACAAACACGTGCCAGCACACACGCCTGCACACGCCTGCACACGGGGGCTAACACTCGCGCTCTGGGAACGGCACCGCCGCGCAGAACACAAGCACTGCGGGCGGCTTTGCTCATCGCCGCGACCTCCGCGCCTGGGCACCCGGGCCCTGGAAGCAGACGTCCGACTGAGGCTAGACTGTGAGGACATACAAGGGCTCACATTTCCAGAACTAAATCCGTAGGAAAAGCTAACCATATTCCAATCAGGATTAACTGCAAAAGCATGTCTCAACATCACCCCTTGTGTGTCCAACAAGTAATGGGGTCAGTTAGTATCTTGGGAGGGGAGTCGCAGCAGATTCATGTCACAGAAGCAAGCCTGCTTGCTTGGATCATGGCCCTGCTGGGAAGAATTATTTAATCCCATTTGAACAGTGGCAAGGTCAAGACATTATTATTTTCAAGGAAATCAATAAACTTTGCCATGCACTTGTAGCCTTTATAAGTGATTTAATTACAGGTCCCAGGCAATGATTCATCTGGCTGTGGATTCCACAAAGTATATGCCTTTCCAGGGCTGCAAAATCATTATGATACCCAGATGTGATTATCTTGATAAGGAGTAACTCCTGAACCCTGTAGATTACCATTTTATCAGTTTCCCCGGAATACTCAAAAGCCTCGTGTAATAGATATTCAAGTTAGAAAAGCATTACTCTATTATTTATTTATTCTAATATATGCAGTGAACACATGTGGCATGCCAGGCATATAAGAAATTTGGTTAATAAAATCGTTACGTATGCATTGTAACTGAACTGTTAATTTCTAAGTTGTTAGAATAAAGATACCGTTTATAAAAAAAAATACTCTAAACTTAAAATATTTGATTCAGAAGGCTCTTCAGAGTTATTAACATGTTTATCAACATTATTGTGCTCTACATATCAGTAAATGCTCCCAATGGACTGAAGTTTCAATTAATGGATTACTAAACAAACTGTTCTGGATTTTTTTAATGTGGCTCAAGAGGTATTAGTAAGAGCGGCCACTAGAAGTTGTTTTCTCTGCAGCTTGGTTATATATTTATACTTACTTTCAAGGCTTAAAAATGAAGGTTAGACACAGAGATGAGGAGCACATGGTCCCGGGGCTGGGGCTGGTGAGACAGGCTTCAGATGGGAATGTCAGGAGACTGTCCCGAGATGACGCAGTGTTTGCTTGACGTGAGGTTCCTCTACAGAAAGGATCACCTGATGGACCCCAAATAACAATCTGTTCTTAATTCTCCATCTCTATGATGCTGCCTCTGATGCTTTTATCGGAAAAGCGACCGGGTGAGTCCTAGAGCATCTTCCCCTACAACCACCACTCGGGACGATCACAGGTGGTCAGCCGTGGTGCTGCACTACGTGAGGTCGGTATTAAGGGCACGTCGCGTGGTCACTGTGCAAACAACGCCTGCCCACGGGTCCTCAGTGCTGAGCACTTCTGGAAGCTCGCTTCCCACTGACCTGATGGCGGACAGTCACCAAACTACATATTTAAGTGGATGGCCCCATTTTCCATTTCCGCCTGCCTTAAATGTGCCATGTTTCCCACTAACAGTGCTGTGGTAGGTGTTAGAAATCTATTACAGTTTTCATGGGGTGAGCTGTGTAAGCATGCTGTGTGGCTTGCTCTGAAGGACGGGGTTCTCATTCCCTGATGGAGAAGGCCCTGCATGTGGAATTAACTGGGGGGTCAGAGAGAGGCCGGCGGGGCCTATGGGGACCCTGCCCGGACCTCCGAGGCAGCGTCTGGGCCTCTGGCAGCCAAGCCAGCAAGGCCCACAAAGGCAAGACAATTAAGCCTCCATAAGTTTGTGGAGCACTTTGAAGATGTGCACTATGAAAATGCTAAGCATTGTTATTACAGAGACGAAGGCAGGGTAAAAGTGATGAATGCGAAAGCAGAAATCCCTGTAAGATACAAAGGACCAGGGCAGAGCAGAATGCAAAACTTCTCTCATAATGAAGTTTAAAAGTTACCAAAAAAAATAGGTGAGACAGCCATGCTCAGAAATGAAAGGAAGGCTCCATGAAGTATTAAGACAGATAGTGCGATTCAATGTGATTTTACAGAGCCAGAGGTCACCGAGAGACAATAGGGTCTCCGGAACATGGCAATGATAATTAATTCCTAAAAAAAATCAATTAATATTTTCTCTCATCATTCACAAGAGGGGTTGGAGCAGATGACGGCAACGCACACACTTCACAAAGGAGGAGCGGCTGAAGTGAAGAAATCGGAGTCGTGTCAACAAGGGGGGGGGTGGTGTCAGGAAATGAGCGCTGGACAACCGACAGGTCCATGGGGCTCAGGTAACGTCCATCTCCAGAGCCCGCAGGGAAAGACGGGGGAAACGGAAACACACCGCTCTCAGAAGTAATTAGGAAGTAAATGTTACATTTAGGGCTTCATGAGAAGATGAGGATCACGGGTCCATTTATTTCCAAGCAGACCGAAATGAGATGAGATAGCGTACTCCACACACACACACACACACACACACACACACACACACACACACACGCACATCAGAGCAACACACTGCAGCCAAGCCCCGCGGCATCTCCCCGCTGAAATCTCCAGCTGCCACTAACAGTCATCCGAAGGAAACAGTGTCTTCACCCACTAGGAAGAAGTCGTGGACAACGCAGATAAGCTCCAAGAAAGCCTTTCTGAGTGCTTTATTACACAGAATATTGCTAATACGTGTTTCCTATTGGTTTGTTTGAAGAAAAGAAAGAATAAAGAGGTGACATCGAGGAGGCCCACCAAGAGCATCATAAAACACTCTGCCGGAAGCGGCTCGCTGGGCACTGGACACGGGTGACGCCGGGAAGTCACAGTGTCCAGCCGGAAAGAAAAGCAGACTCTGGAAACGCACCACTGCTGTTGGAGGTGACAGGAGGGCGGGACGGGGCCAGTTCAGTCCCCAGAGAAAGATGCGTGGCACGGCGAGGCGAGAATGTCTGCTAATGAGCATCACTTGCCGGGCCTCCGACACGGGGGGTGGGCAGGCAGCGTCACTCACGGGGAATGGCTCCACCAAGGATGAGTGGTGAATGCATTAGGGACAGAAAAATGACAGATAACAAGATTAGGGATAAAAACTGTGAAAGGGTGTGTGGCCAGAATAATGACGGGGCCGCGGGGCTGTGAGCAAAGAAGCTCCAAGTGGGAGTCCATGGTCACCTCCACGCACCAGAGCACTGCTCTTGGTGGTTCAAGGACATAAAACCCAGTTGCTGGGGGGTCAGGAACTGAAAATACACATGAGGAGATGGGCAGCGTCTGGACATGTGGGGTGGATGGGACCACTCTGGAGATCATGCCCTTAGCTCGAATCTCTCTGTCCTGAAAACGAAGGAAGGAAATCAGAGGGTGTCCAGGCCACAGACCCTCACCAAGGGCTTAATGATTGCAGAAGGTCAGGGTCAGGAGGGGAGCCTGTGTTCTGAGGAAAAGAGATGACTGAGAGAGAACTCATTAGGGAAGTGATGAATCTTTGATCTGTGTTTCATTTGTACACAAATCGTGCCCTTTTGCAGATATTGATACTTACCAGCTGCAGATGTCAGAGAGATAGGGCCACCATTTTTGCCCAATTTATCTTTGGGGCGGTGGCCCAGGTGTCCACACCTTCCTCCCACTGGGGGAGGGCTCCAGGCCCCCCGAGAGGAGTGCTCCCCAGGAGGTGAGCACACGCTAAAGGAGGCACATGGGGTAGGAAGCGAGTCCTGGAAGGGCGGGCAGGGGACGGTCCCCTGCGTGTGGCCTTCCACACCCTTCTGAGCCCCAGCTGGTGGGGCTCCCCCACATCACTGCCCTGCTCCCGGGCCTTGGAAGGGCTCTTGCAGAAAGGAGTGGGGCCTGGCCGGCCTCCTGGATTCCCTGACACTTTCTGACCCAGAAAGTCAGAGCGTAAGGATGGTTCCTTACCATCCAGCAAAGGAACGTATACTCCACCAAGCACTGTCACCGGCAACACCGCGTTGGGGAGCCTGCCCCCTTCTCAAAGGCAGGACCTGACCCAATGTGGGTTCACCGCCACATCTGGGGGGCCGCTCTGTCAGAGTAACAGTGTGGACACCGTCTGTTTCTGCTGCTGGTCACTTGGTATTTGTCATCTTCATGTTCTCATTGCGTTTTCCTCCTTTGTGGATCTCGCTGTTCTTTCTACTTACCTACTTTACTTCCTTCTTTCAAGACTTGCACGTGCCGGACTGAAAATCCACCACACCCACCCCCGTGCAATCAGTCCACTGAGAAGGGAGGCTGGTGGGCTTCTAGAAAGAAACTTCTTACAAAATAACAATTTGTCCAAAGATCCAGTCCTGTGCTTCTGGCGGCATTCAAGGGGTGAGGCGGACAGCACCCTCCCCACAGCCTCCTCCACCTTGACGGACCTGGGAGAGGCCGTGAGACAGGCAAGGGCAGAGCTGAGGGTGCTGGAGGCTTTGGGGTATTTCGGTCTTCCACACTGAAGGGAGCAGACCAAGCCCCCAGACTCCACTTCAGCCGGTGCATGCCTGTGGTCGGGGGGCCTGTGGGCCGGGTGGTGGCCGGTCCTTGGTTGCAGGTGATGGGAGTGGGGCTCCGAGGGGGCTGGCAGGGACCACGGGAGGTTGTCAGGGCCCCTCTTGGGAAGGCTGGGACTTAGGGCCTGTGTGAGCCCCTGGGGGAGCCCCCTGGGCTGGGGCCCAGTCACACTGATGGGCACCCCACACGCTGGCTGGGAGGAAGTGGCCATGGGCACTATGACAGGAGGTCCTGGCACCGGGGAGGGCCTAGGGCCTGGAGAACCTACTGAATAATGAACCTGGGCCCTCCCTCCAGCCCCCTGGGCCGGGGCTCCCATCCGCAAGTCGAAGGCTGGGGAGAATGTACTCTCCCACTCGTTGCTGGGACGGGAAAGACCAAACTCCAGCAGGATCAGACCTGGGGCCTGCTGCGGGCACGTCTGTCTTCTCTGACACATGGGGGACCAGGCTCGGCTGCCACCTTCTGCGTGCCTGTCTTGCTTGCCTCTCTCTCTCTTCCTCCCCAGTGCCTGTCAGTCGGCTCTGCCTCCGAGATCCCTGAAGAGCAGCATCCTTCCTTCCGCCGGCCTCGTGGCTCCTGCCTGAGGCTGACGAGGTAACCTGCGGCCGCCGCGCCACCGGAGTTTGCGTGTCTGGCTCTCCTTTCCCACAGCCTGTGGGCACCTCAGAGGCTGCGCGGTTTGCTCCCCTGTGAGGAGCGCGAGCATCCGTTCTGGGCCCTCCCCGCACACAGGAGCAGGGCCCTGCCCTCTCCGGGGCTCCGTCTGGATCTCAGCACCGTCCCTGTTCCTCCTCTCAAAGCTGGGTTCCCTGGACGCCCCCCGGAAGGCATCCAGCCCCATGGCCTCCAGGAGCCAGGCCGGCCTGGGTGGGGTCGAGGGCCTGGGTCTGGTACCGCCAACCGCATTACCAGCGGCTCCGACACCAGGACCTACCGGCCCTTTGTTTCTCAGGGCCTTCCTGCACTTCATCCTGGGACCAGTGACCCTAAGTCTCTGCTTGCCCCTATCTGCGGGGTCCAGCAGCCTCCACATACCGCCCCCTGCTTCCGCCCAGAGCGCTGCAGCCCGGCCAGCTGGTGCTGTAGCCCATCCTATCCCTGGACTGTCACCCAGCACCCCTCCCCACCTGCCGGAACGCTGGCCTCACAGACCCCGGGTCCTGCCTGGGCCTCTATCGACTCACTGAGGCGACACTCTGGAGCCGGGGTGCCGCCCGTCCACTGGACTTGCGGCTGGGTCACCCCTCGAAGTGCTGGCCCACTCTTATCCCCTCCCAAGCCTGTTCCGTCCAACTACACTGCCTCACGATGTTCCAAGAAGATGTTTCGTGCCAAACGTGAAAAGGAATGGTAACATCTGCCGAACGCCACAGCCCAGTGAGCTTCCCCTGCCCGCAGCCCTGCCTGCCCTCCAGCTGCAACTTCTCCCGCACGTGCAGACCACCGGCGGTCTGCCCCAGCGTGCAAGGCCAGGGAAAACTGAAGTGTTCCACGCAACAGCAAACATGAGCTTAGAAACATTAACACTGAGTATTAAGTTTGCGAGGCCCCAGGGCCTGCGGCAGAAAACCTTTGGCTTCAACTCACTCAAGATAAGCAGACTTCGTCTGAATGTTTTCTGCAACTCTGGAGGAGATTAGATTAGAATAATTGGGACACTTGCCTTTGCAATGCGACCCAATTCTATTTATTCTGCCGTCATTCTGAACCTTGAATAGTTAAATTTTGGTGTTAAAACTGTTAGCAATTTCAATTCTCCCGACTATCATTTTCTAGCGTTAGACAAGCAGCTGATTGACATGTGGATATGGGAAAAAAACATATTTGGAGAGGGAGCAACTCCAGCAGAATACCCAAGACAGAAGAGGCATTACCCCTAATGAGGCAGCGCTCACTCACACACGGCGCCAGAGAGGCAGGAAGCCGGATGCAGGCGTGCGCTCTGCCCGCCACGCTGCCGGAGACACTCAAACTTCACGTGAGCTGGGAAACTTCCAGACCAGGCAGCACAGCCCGGGTGCTCATCAATATCATTTCAAAGGAGAGGTGCTGAACAGCTGGGGAGAACTCAAATATTTCCTCAAAACGGAGACGAGCGCAGTTGTGTTTGGAGAAGCTGACTGTGTGGGAGTAAATCTCAAGACAGCCGCTGCAGCAGGAAGTGACATTTAAGTTGGTTTTCAAGGTGCCTGCGGAAGTTCCCTAGGCCAGAGAGTGTGCATGTGTGTGTGTGCGTGTGCACACGTGTGCCTGTGTATGTGTGAGCACATGTGTGTTCATGTGTGTGAGCATGTGTGCAATGTGTGAGTATGTGCATTATGCAGCATACATGCATGTGTGTATGTGTTCATGTGAGCATGTGTGGGTGTATGTAAGCACATGTGTAAGCATATGTGTGAGTGTATGCGTGCATGTATGCAAGCATGTGTGCGATGTGTGTCTGCATGTGTGCATATGTGCAAGCATGTATGTGAGCGTGTGTGCATGTAAGCATGTGTGAGTGTATGCAAGTACATGTGTGAGCGTGTGTGCGTGTATGCAAGCACGTGTGCGATGCAAGTGTGTGCATACATGTGTGCATGTGTGTTTATGTGAGCATGTGTAGGTATATGCAAGCACGTGTGAGCATGTGTACATGTGTGTGAGTGCATGTGACCATTGTGTGTGTGTGCATGTATTTGAGCATGTGTGCAATGTGTGTGCATATATGCATGTATATGTGTATGAGTAGGTGCGCTTGTGAGCATGTGTGGGTGTATGCAAGCACATGTGTGAGCATGTGTGAGTGCGATCATGTGTGCATGTGAGTGTGTGTGAGCATGTGCACATGTATGCTAGCATGTGTGCGTGTGAGCATGTGTGAGTGTATGTGAGCACATGTGCATGAGCTTGCGTGTGTATGCGAGCACGTATGTGTGCAGGCATGCTAGCATGTGTTCATGTATGTGAACATGTCTGAGCATGTGTGAGCACGTGTGTATGTGAGCATGTGAGTGTGTGCAAGTATGTGTGAGCATGTGTGCATGTGAGTATGCGTGCATGTATGTATGCATGTGTGCACATATGCATGTATGTGAGCATGTGTGTGAGAACATGTGAGCATATGTGTGAGTGTATGCGAGCATGTGTGTATGTGAGCATGTGAGTGTATGCAAGTATGTGTGAGCATGTGTGCATGTGAGTATGCGTGCATGTATGTGCGCACGTGTGCACATATGCACGTATGTGAGCATGTGTGTGAGAACATGTGAGCATGTGTGTGGGTGTGTGCGAGCATGTGTGTATGTGAGCGTGTGTGGGTGTATGCAAGCTTGTGTGTGAGCATGTGTGCATGTGTATGTGCAAGTATGTGTGCAGGCATGTGTATATATATGCATGCATGTGAGCACGTGAGTGTGTGCGCAAGCGTGTGTGTGAGCATGTGCACGTGCATGTGTGCAAGCATGTGTGTTCACACGTGTGTGTCTTCCACGAGGCAGTGTTGCTGAAGAATATATGGAGTAGTGAGCCCCCCAGAGCAACAATCACTGTGTATCTCAGCTGCTGGGTCTCCTTTCTTCCCCTCTGATTTCTGCATGTTGTTTTGTTTAACGTGAGCCATCTCAGAAAGCTGTGTGTTTGGTGTCGCTATCCCCGCTTGGCTTTCTGGCTACCAAATATTTGATCATTTCTATTCCAAAATGAGTTGGGCAACATTAATTCACAGATGCTATTTGCAACAGATAATTAAATCTTAACAGAGAGACAGAATGGCATTTCAAAACAATCGCAGTGATGCTTGAAAAGAAATCTTTTTCCATTTTACAGCATGATAAAAAGTGGTTTTGTGGACTATGAATCGATCAGGAGGCAGAACGGGACGAAGTATAACAAACTGAAGTGAAGAAGTGAGCTGTACAGACCACTCGGCCAATTGCTGCCGATTCCAGAGCACAGCTGACACCCAGGGGGCTCCCTCGCCGCCCGTCCCCGGTGCTCCTGGCACAGCAGGTGTCCAGAGCGGTGGGGACGCCAGTCCGCTCACCCTCGCGAAGCACATGATCACGGGATGGTTATCCCGGGTCTACAAAGTGCACGGCCTGGTGAAGTCAGACTGTCTTCATTAGAGGACGAGAAGAGAATGTATGAAATAGGAACATCCGTGCATCAACACAGTATTACCAGTTTTTTTATCTAAAGCAAAAAAAAAAATGACTGAAGTCCCTGCCCATATACTAGCGCAAGTGACTGAACTTTTTCCTTCTGGTTCAACAGGAAATAGACAACTGAACATAAACTAACAAAAGGGCTCTGGCAGGGAGACCCTCCCAGGCTGATTCGCTGCTCTAAGGTAATTGCTGATTTTGATGTCGATGCATCAAGTGATCCAGTAGCCAGCTGACGGTCCTCAGGAATGTGCTTAGCTTCTCCAAAAGCAGAGCTGTGCGTTGGGAAATGTGTACCCTATAAATAGGAGCCAAGCAAGCAGTATCTGTTTCTTTGATTTTGAACTACAATCTGACAGGATTAGAGCCCAGGCCTCCGCATCTCTGTCTGTCTGGGCACCCCCCGCTGCCCATGCACTGTCCGTCTGCTGGGCATAAGCTCCGTCACCAGCCACTCACGCCACAACACGTGTGGGGGCTTGTACTATGAGACGGGCCCTCCTGAGCACTCGGACTCCGTTGCATCCACCCTTCATGAACCTTATGCCTTCGTGGGTGGGGGTGGGGGAGAAGTAGAGCCAAAAGTACATTCTCTGTATTTTGTCTTCTCTGTTGAGTAAAGAGCGCACATCTGCAAGAGGATGTCTCAGGTAGGGGGATTTAAAGAGGCTGGGGCGCGGGGTGATGAGATTTTACACAGTGTGGTCGGGCAGGCCTCGTGCATGGGTGAGCTTTTCACACTGATCCTTCTCTGGCCCTGTCTATGCCCCCGTTCACTTCTGGGAAGGGTCGGGCTGGCCGCAGGGCTGCAGAGCTGACCGTCTCCCCTCTTCCCTTGGGGCCGAGGGGACACGCAGGCGTCACCTCCTGAGGACAACGAACCGGAACATGGAAGGGCCAGCTCCCTCTAGTGTCCCCCATGAGCCGACCAGGTGTCTGTCTGCCTGCACTGGTGCCAGGCCCAGGGGGCTTGGGGGGTGTCTGCTCCCAGCCCCCCTGATGCTGGCCGTGCCCTTGCCGCCTCACTTCCGAGCCCGTTCTCACGCAGTGCCACGTTGTCCTCAGCCATCCCAGGGCGCGGGCGACCCTGGCTTCGGCCATCAACGCCCCCCGCCTGCCTCCTCACAAAGGTTCTAGGTCCTGCTTGGTGCTGCACACACGGTGACCCGCGCGTGCACCCTCGTTCCTGGCCCCCCGTCCAGAAACCCTCTCCAGGCGCATGCCTCCTCCTGACTGCTCACCATAACATGGCAGCTGCTGTCCACTCCCCCGGGTGAAGACTGTCTGCTCTGTGGGTCACCTGCCCCCCCTCCCCCACCCCCGCACCGGCCCAGGGGGCAGGGGTCCCATCTAACCCGAGAGCAGCATGTGTGTGGCCACCGCCTGCCGCCCCCAGGAGCGGGGCCACGCTGGAGCCCCTGAGACACCCCCAGACCCCTGAAAGGTGCTCTCCAGAGAGCTGAACCCCACGCACGTGCAGCAAAAAAAGATGTAGCGACACACAATGGCTTCTGCACGAGGCATGGGACACATTCGGAGAGCATCTTGGAGAAGGATAATTGTTAAGCGTAACGTGATCCAGCCCTGGGGTCTTCGGCACAGCCCCTGGTGCTTCTCGGGCTCCTTCTCCGCAACCTCCCTGGATCCAACAACAGCAGATCACCTATTATCCAAACAGCTCTGTTTTGTTTCTGCCGAGGGGAAGAATACATTAAGTTGCCTTTGAAATCTTTATCCTGCTACTATCTGCATGCATTAGCATAGTTTATGATTTAAATCTAATTATCAGGGTTTTCCAAGCGATGGAACTGAAAGTGATCATAGTCAAGCACTTGAACATAGCCAGAATAAAAGGCAGGAAAACAGCCAAATTTGATGAAAAGCCATCACACAGGATACATCTACACTGATGAGAGATTAGAAATTTAAAGAAGAAATAAAGGCAACCAGCCCGATCATTATTTATGGGAAGCTTCCTGGTTCTGCCTTGTGCTCTCATCGAGCACAGCACCCCGGGTCTCCGCCAACAATCCCAGATACTCCATCCCATGTGCTAGACACTCGTCAGACCACGAAGGTAACCCAGTTAGATATGGCCCTTGCTCCCAGAGACTGCAACGATATACCCAAACACAGGGTGTTTCTTTTTAAACAAGAGATCTCCTAACAGTAAACATTCCGGAGGCGGATCTGTGAAGGGTCCATGAGCTGCGCTTCTAAGTGACCCAGGAGCCAATGGCCCAGCGCCAATCCAGTCTGTGCCACTGAATTTAATGGTCAGTATATTAGTTTCCTGCCCTAAAAACCTTGCACACATGGGCCCGGCTTCAACAACCGAAATTTATTGTCTTGCCGTCTGGAGGCCAGAAGATCAGGATGGAGGCGTCACAGGGCTGGCTCCTTCTGAGGCTGCGGGAGAGCCCGCTTCTACTGGCCTCGGGGGTCTGTAGCTTGTACAGGATACTCTGTCTGTGTCTCCACATTGTCTCCCTTCCGAGCGTGTCCGTCTCTGTGCCAGATTTTCCCTCGAGAAGGACACTGGTCCGGATTACCGTCACCTGCCCTCGGTCCCCCTCCCAGGCCCCACATCCAGGTCAGCTACACTCACAGGCCAGACAGAGGGGCGGCCCACCTTCAGGGCAGAGCCCTGGAGAGCAGGGCACAGATCGGCCCGGGCCCTGGGGAGTCCTCGAGCCTCCTGACCTTTCTCCACTCGAAGAGGACAGTCTGTTCCTCCACGTGCCCCAGGTTCGCCCCGGATTAGCCTCGTCGCGGACTCCTGTCCCTCTCCGGTCACACACAGCTCGAGGAGCGGGCACACAGATCCTAGGTCTGCACATCAGGAAGCCGCTGGAGACACCCGGCCGCCAGCCACACGGCTCGGGCTCCGCGAAGCTGCGGGTCAGTGCTAGGAGCTCTGAGACACCCTTCTGCCTGGAGAGAGGCCTTCTCACACGCGAGGACCTCACTGCGAACGTAAACGAGCGCACACGTCACGGAAATGGCATTTAGTGCTGAAATTACCCTCACACGACGGAAAACACCAGCGCACATTCAGTCGGTGAGCCCTCTGAGGAAAAGCTGCCTGGTCGCAAACTGCCTTGCTGCGGATCCACACCCGCTGGGGGCGCCGGTGGGCGCCTCCACTCAGCCCTAGGAGGGCGTGTGGCCTGAGATCCTGAAGTGTTTGCCCAGTGGAAGGGCCCGACGGAGTCACCGGCCGCTGCCCACCATGGGTCCCTGTCCCTTCAACCCCCCCTCAGAAGTCCCAGCCACTTCAACTGGCCCAAGTCCTGGCCTGGCTCGTGCCGGGCTCCCCATACAGCTGCAGGCACCCCCAGCACCCCCGAATGTTTCTGTCTGCTGTCGGAGGACTAGCTCCCCCGTGACTCTGCGTTCAGCAGGAGCCCGCTCTCTCCCGGAGGACGGCGTGTGCTCCTGACCCAGCAGGCCTCCAGATGCATGTGGCTGAGCAAGAGTCCCAGGCACCCAAGTCCTAGAGGCCCAGAATGTCATGGACGTGCACCCGCACCTTGGAGGCTGAGACCCAGCCTGCAGACAATGGCCTACGCCCCAAGGTCTGAAGGTCGCTGCCTTCTCGGGGGAAGGAGGGACCAGTTCTCTGCTTTGAGTATGTTCCCTGAAGAACAGAACTCTAAATGATCCGAAGTCAGGAAGGGCACACTCCCCCCACCCCCGGGTTCTGTTTTTAGCTGCGTGCCTGCCAGGATCTGAGATACCATGGTGATGGGAGTCCTAGAAATAGAGCCGGAAGATCAATTGCCGAGAAGGCCCATGCTCTGTGCTCCCTGCATAACGGGAAACGCCTCGAGCTGGAGGCTTCAAAGTCTTTCCCCACTTATTTACCATCTGCTCTCTCAGATGGGTCTGAAACCAGATCAGAATGAGCTGTGACCACAGCATTTCCAGCCAGCCCAAAGGTCAGATGGGTGTCACTGCTGCCCTCAGGCCACCCGAGGGAGCAGAAAGGACGTCCAGGGTGGTAATTACTGCTGAAGATCCGTCCGTTCCCTGCGCCTCCCGGAAAGCCCTGCAGCACCCTCCCTCGGGAGCCAGCATGAGTTGCACAATGGCCAGGAACCCCCTGGCAGGGTGGCCCACAGACTCCCAGGAAGGGGAGTGTCTTATTAAAAGGAGTCCTGTCCTACTGGTTGCACTGAAGTTATTACTGGGCTGTAGGGGGTAGCTCCAAATACGCCTGCATTCCGTAACAAAGTCTCTGAGCGGCCACCATCCCACGACAAGGGCACCCACCTGCCAGCAGGCAAACCATTCCCCGTATGAAGCTGCCTCCCTGACGCTCAAGGCCGGTCCTTGGCAGACAGTGATGCCTACACGCAGGGCCACTCGACCACCCCACCAGGTCATGGCAAAGACACGGCCCAGCTCTTCCCACAGAACTCTCTTTTTTTTTTTTTTTTTTTTGCTGTATTCTACTTTGATAATTGGACTCCCAAGATTTAAAACTTGGGGCGCCTGGGGGCACAGTTGGTTGAGTGTCCGACTCTTGATCTCGGCTCAGGTCATGATCTCAGGGTCGTGGGATGGAGCTTCATGTCGGGTTCCATGCTCAGGGGGAGTATGCTTGGGATTCTCTCTCCCTACCCACCCCCCACCTCCATGCGCATGCTCTCTCTCAAATAAATAAACCTTAAAAAAATGAAGATTCAAAACCTAAGGAAGAAAGCTGCAATAAACACTAAATATGAATGACTACTCTTGGTCTGGAGAGGGGACTGGCCGGTAGGAACTGTCCTGAGCCCTCACAGTAGGAAACAACAGCTGCTTCCCACAGAGCGGGGCACAAGGAGACGTGAGAAGGACAGACTGAGGGGCTTGGCAGAGAGCTAACTTCTAGATGTGGCAGAGGCGGAACTCAACCCGTGTCTGCCTGCCGCTGAAGCCCCATGTCTTCCACCGAGGCCAGTCCCCAGTCCCTCTGTTTGGTTGAGCCCCATGTAAGAAGGTCAAGGTGCCATGAGCTGAGGACATGACCCCGGAGCTGGCTGGAGCTGGTCAGAGAAGGACGGCAGGGCCTGGCCCCACCCGGGGCCGGGTCTCTATGGCTGCCCCGCGGAGACCTGGACGGGCTGCACTATAGACCTTTGCAGCCCAGCCTGGAGAGGCTCTGCTCTGTGATTTGAGGGACTCCTGCCTCACTGTGTTCTGAACGCTGGATTTTTTTCTTTTTAGGTAGGCTCCAGGCCCAACTCGGGGCTTGAAGTCACGACCCCGAGATCAAAACCTGCGATCAAGAGTCAGACACTCTACCAACTGAGCCGCCCAGTCGCCCCTAATGAACACTGTCTTAAGAAGGGAAGGAAGGGGTAAAGGAAGTGGAACGTTGTTTTCTTATATACAAGACTCTTCGTTTAAAGCTTTTTTTCAGAACAAATAACTCCAGGGGGCACAGCTGAAACAATCCTGTGCAAGAAATGCAGCAATTTAGGGACAAGGGCCTCTGGTTCTACCTGGTTACAGGCACCCAGCAGGCTGGGCGACCGTCCTGCTTGTGGGAGGCACTGGTCGTACACCCAAATCTGATCACCACATTTATCAGCACAATCAACCGCTGCACTTGGACACAACCCACTTTCACCTTTTTTTTAAAAACCCATGAATACAAATACCAATCTGGTCAATTATCACCCAGGGAGCAACTCCAGCTTTATAGATTGGTAATGCAATTGCTTTCCATCACCGAGCAATGTGACAGATAACAATGGCAGATTAAACAGTTCGACTATAGGCTGCATATTATAATGGCATTTAACTTCATCTTCACGTCAATACCCACCCCTCTGGGTTTCCTTCCAGTAGTCAGAGCCATCAGACCCCAGACCCGTCAGGCCAAGTCACGGAGAAGCATGAGCACCCCATTCAGAAGTCCCAGGGACCGAGCCCTGGCCTGTCCTCTCCTGGCCATCCCGGCCTCACCTCGCTCTGTAGGATGCCAGACCGAATCCCGGACCGTGGTTTAGACCGGAGATGTTGCTTATCTGGGCTCTATAATGATGTGAGGTCTTTGGAGTCCCGAGACATGAGTTTGAGGCTGGCTTATCTGGGGGATGGTCTTGTAAGCCTGAGTTTCTTCGTCTATAGGATAGCGCCTCCATTCTCTGCCTCAATGGTGTGCTCACGGGAACCCTCCAAACCGGCTGATCAACGGATCAGAGGGAAGAGTATTCCACGGTGCAATGAGTGACAAACTGACATGATGGACTGCGGCATTCCCCCAAACAATCTGTTCTCGTCCCTGCTACAGAACACTTTGACCAGTGACTAGATAACAGAGCAGTGTAGACAGATATCAGCCCTAGGAGTGACAAACTGCAAGTTGCCAGCAACTTGATTCCCCTAAGGTCTATCGAATAGACTTGTGTTTGCTACATGTCTCAGCGGAAGATGTTTCCCAACTAGAAACAGGTGGTACCGTCATATGGACAGTGGTTTCCCCTGAAGATTAGGGGACTTCCGGAGTAGAATATGAAATTAGCCAATTTGGTAAATTCTAGAAGTGCCCCAGGGCAGTGGGAAGAAAACAGTATCATTCCATTTTAATAACCGTGTAACATGTGCATGTATTCCCTTGCTTTGAAAATCCACGAAGCCTTTCTGGATCACATTGGTCACTTAGAAGGAACACAGAAAAAGGGGCCTGTGGGAATGTCCAGCACCCGCTCAGGAGGGCTCGACAGACTACTGACCAGTCAGAAGGTGAGGCCCGGGGGAGAGGTGAGGGAGGGAATGGGGAGGAAGCGGCAGCGGGGCACTCTGTGGTCTCTACCTTCTGTCCGGACCCGACTGGAAGGGGGCTCCCGGGACTGAGGATGCGGGGGGCACGCTGTGCCTCTGCTGCCCCTCCCCCGGCCCGTGAGGTGGGGGGCAACCTGCGTGGCCTCGCTCACGGCTGCCTGCGGGGCCCCGCGTGCCAGGCCTGCACGTGGTCGCCATGTGCGCTCCGCAAATGCTCTTCTGCACGGTGTTCGAGGTTATCTGTGGGGACCGTGCGCATGTCAGTCAAATGCTTACAGCGAAATGGGATATGAAGAGATCTTTCTCATAAGCACAGACGGCTGCCCACCTGGGGTAATTTAAATGATGTGGCATCTGCAGACAGGGAAAGATGTGACAACCTAACAGCCCCCCAACCTGAGGCCCTGTCATAGCTTTCTGTATTTCCCATACCCAAAGCAATGATCTATGTCTGACATAGCCCTCAGGATATCTTAGAACAAAATCTGAGCGAAATAAGCTGAGAATCTTCTGTGCTTTCCTCCTGTGCTTCCCTCCCTTCCTTCCTTCCTTCCTTTTTGGAGAGGGAGAGAGAGAGAATGCGAGTGGGGTTTGGGGAGGGGCAGCAGGAGAGAGCTCTATCGGGCTCCTTGGCCAGCGCGGAGCACAGCGGGCCTCCATCTCATGACCCCAAGATCATGACCTGAGCCGAAATCAAGAGTCAGAGGTTTAATCAACTGCACCACCCCAGTGCCCCTCCTTTCTTTTTTTTGACTGGATGAATCAATCTCCCAAGAGAAAGCCCCGTGTTGGCAGGATGTGGATGTCACATCCTGAGACGGCGCTCCGACAGTCAGCACCAGCCCCCCCCCGGCACGATACTCTTGTACTGTAGGAAACTACCCATGAGGTGTGCCATCTTCCCCATTTCCAAATATGCAGCTCGGGGGCATGCAGCACATTCCCAGTGCCGTGCAACCATCCCCACCGTCCGTCTCCAGAACTTTCTCATCTTCCCGACCGGAACTCTGTCCCCGTTAGACAGTAACTCCCCGTCTCCCTCCCCCAGCCCCCGGTGAGCTCCGTTCCACTTTCTGTCTCTGAATTTCTAGCTACTTCATATACACAGAATCAGACAGTATCTGTCCTTTAGTGTCTGGCTTATTTCACCTGGCATAATGTCCTCAAGGTTCATCCACGTTGCAGCAGGTGTCAGAACCTCCTTCCTTTTATGGCTGCATAACATCCCACCACATGTGTATCCACACTACTAGTTCATTCGTTCATCTGTTGATGGGCCTCCGGCTTGTTTCTATCTTTTGGCCCTTGTGAACAAGGCTGCTGAGATCATGGGTGTTTTAATGCCTGGCGGAGTCCCTGCTTTCGATTATTTTCAGCATATACCCAGCAGTGGGACTGATCATATGGCAAGTCTACGCTTAATTTCTTGAGAAGCTGTCCAACTATTTCTCGCACCATTTAGATCCCCACAGCAAGGCGCAGTCCTCACTAATGCTCACTGTCTTCTGGGTTTTTGATAGCAGTCATCTTCATGGGCGTGAGGGGGGATCTCACGTGGGTTTAATTTGCACTTCCCTACTGATCAGTGACGTCAAGCATCTTTTTCACATGCTCACTGGCCATTTGCATGTATGCAAGTCCTCTGTTACTGGGTTATAGGAGCCAGTCTGCACATCAACCCCTCAGCAGACACATGGTTTGTGCCTATTTTCTCCCATTCTGTGGGCTGCCTTTTCACTCCGTAGAAGTGAGTCCTCTGATGCACAAAGTTTTTAATTTTGGTGAAGGCCAACCTGTTTTTTCTCAAGCCACAGATACTTAAGGACCGTGAGCTACCCAGGCGAGTGCTGGAAAGCATTCACTACATAGGCACATACTGTACGATAAATGCTTTGTGAGCCAGAAGCCAGACCCCACTTCATCTTGGACCCAGCAGGGCCCCTGAGGAGTCCGCCCCAGGAGTGGGCAGTGGAGACAGGTCAGGTAGAGCCTCGACAGCGTCCGGGCACATGGCGGCCATTCCTGGCTCGTCCTGAGTGTCCGCTCGCCGCTGCTAAGGGCATGACTTCTCCAACAGAGATGCTCCGTAGGTGCCCCACGAACGTGCTCTCGCTGAACCAGTTCACCTCTCCTAACTGAACCTATCGGCCGCTGCAATGGACAGATCACAGTCACTGCCTGTTGAGGGGGTAGCCCAAAGAGATTATTTCTGCCAAACTAAACTATAAGGCACCATCTCCATGTAGGGTTTAAATAATGCAGCCAGCAGAAGAAAGAGCCTGGGCAGCTGCTAGCAGGTGACCTCTTCCCAAACTCTGCACCTCGAGAGATCATGTCTCACACCACATCTCCAAGAGTGAGGACTTCTGAATGGACACAGGAAACGTTACTGTGGGACTGGTTTCAGAAAGTCCAGTCTGTCTGTTTTGTCATCATTAGATTCTTTCTTAGCATTTAATGTCAGCTGGTCCCAGGAAAATGTCACATTACTTAGAGCGGGTGCATATTCAGTACATGACCCACGTGCTGCAACAGGTAACTCAGATGATGATAGCAATGAAGCCGCCACGAGAAGAGCAGAATTCCCGTGCACCGGGGCCACCCCATCACAGCCAAGTAAGCCCACCACACATGGCCCGGGGCATGCAGACACGAGAAGAGTACGAGTGCCAAGAAGGAAGTAGTAAATTGGCACCGCCTCTCAGAAAGGCAAAGGGCCTGTGTGTTCTGCGGGACTGAGGGCAAGGAGATTTTTAGATCCTGCACGTGTGGATGGAAAGTTTCCCAGCTACACCAGTAATCCGTCATTATCCTGCAGTGAAATCCAATAAAAATATAACAACACTGCGGACATAGACACGACAGCCATCAAGAAAATACCACTGGAGGGGCGCCTGGGTGGCTCAGTCGTTAAGCGTCTGCCTTCGGCTCGGGTCATGATCCCAGGGTCCCGGGATCGTGCCCCGCATCGGGCTCCCTGCTCCGCGGGAAGCCTGCTTCTCCCTCTCCCACTCCCCCTGCTTGTGTTCCCTCTCTCGCTGTGTCTCTCTCTGTCAAATAAATAATTAAAATCTTTTAAAAAAAAAAAGAAAGAAAGACAACACCACTGGATAGAACTGGAGTATGGTGAAGGTGTGAGAGGCCACGGCCGCGCAGGGTTAGCCCCGGTGCACACACGGGGCCGCATGAAGATGCTTGCCGGGGGCACAGTGCACAGGTAGAAGAGCAGAGCCATAATCATCTCAGGACATGACATTCTCTGCCTGTCCCCAAAGTATTAAAATGGGATGTCCATTCCTAATAACACAGCCTTCTCTCAGAAAAGGGATGAGATGCCTCAATGGCCTTGACCTCGTTCAAATCTTGCAGCTTTCCCAGCCCATTTGCTCCCTCCCTCCCCTGAGTCCTGAACCACCTCACTCAGACCCTTGTCACAGCTCTTTGGGCACATGTGACTAGTCTCTGTGGAGCCCATTTGATCCCAAGTTCCCAGGAGAAGGGGTCCTGTGGGAACGTCCTCCTCCTGGGACTCTGCCTCACCTTTCCTGAGCACTAGTGGGTGCTGCTGAACAGGTAGGAGAGGAGCTGGCCTGGACTGGTGCACAGAGGGTTCTTTCCACGGCGTTGTCTTGGAGGACCACAGTATTTCCAGATGATGACTTTATGCTCACAGTTTTGAAACCAAGTAAATGACAAACTGCTTTGAAAAAAAATAAGGCAAATACTACAGGTCAGTAAATGGAGGTCTGTTTTCTCTGGACTGTTTTATCAAATAGGAGATCAGACAGCATAATGCATTTTCTCATTGTTGTGAATATCCAGAACTACCCTACTTGGAGGGTGATGAGAGTTAATGAAGCACCCGATGTGGTTCTCTTGGATTCTAGGGATTGTCATGACAGCCACGGGGAAACGGAACAAGGGTCCTGTTGGGCATCACTGTTAGTGTGTGAACGGTCATTAAATTTAGCATGAGCTCCAGAAGCGTCCACGGGTGCTGCCTGGTCCTCCCCAGAGGATGCACCAAGATAGTCCCAAGGTGGGGCCCAGAAATGGGAGTCTGAGCCGAGAACATACAAGGTGGCCAGGGGCACACCCCCTCTGAGGGACCTGCAGGCAGTTGCATGGGGCTTCGGATGAATGCCGAGCCATTCCAGCAAGCTCTCAGGCATTGTCCTAGCGCCTGGGGGCCAGTCTGGACTCTGCAGTTTAGGTGGGTCAGAAGAAAAACGGAAGGAAGGGGAGAGGAGGGGTGAGCGCCTGCTGTCTTCTTACATCCCATGTAACCAGCGGCCTCACTGGGCACGCCCGCTCAACGGTGCAGAGGCCTGCAACCCAGAGTGATGGTCTCCTGTGACAAAAGAAACTGAGGAAAAGGTGGGGGGTTACTGCTGAGGGGTGACATCCTGCCTACCCCCCCAATGCATCTCAATCTTTTTCCATCCCAGAGGTTCACTGATTCTTCAACTGATAAACACTGAGTGTCTACACTAGACCTGGACCTGGGGCCTGGCCTCCTGCCCTCATGGCCCTGCAGAGAGATCTCTAAGATGAGGTCAGGGAAGACTATTATAATATATACTAACTTGAACCTTTAAAACTTGGGTTGGGCTAATTATTGGAAAATTAAGAGGAATAAAAAGTTCTAGGAACTGGTAAAATGTGGTTTTGTACATTTTATTTCGCTCCCTTAGCCCCTTGATGTTCAGGATGCAGTCCAGGGACTGGCAGCTCCAGCACCATCTGGGAGCTAATAAAAGATACAGGACCCCGGCCACCGGCAATCCAAGAGACCCCAGCGGAATCAGATGCACATATAAGTGTGAGAAGCACTGTTCTGGAACATGCATGCAGTACCACCTACACCACCCGAGTATGCAAGACTATGAAGCCAGTCTGGAGGACACGTGTGATGGCCTTGTTCCTGGTCAGATGTGCACAGAGGACCAAAACAAGAGAAGCCCAGAAACAGCTGCTGATTGGCCTTTATCCCAACACCTAAAACAGAGTGTCGGTTGGAGCAGAAAGAGAGAGTAGATATGGGGGGGGGGGGGGTCTGAAATATGACTGCGTTTCATGGAATCCATTTCATTCAGAGACAAGAGCTAGTTGAAGCTGTTCCAATGAACCTAACTATGTTTTGGGGGCAATAATGAAATTAAAGCAGTTGGCTCTTAAGATAGGAATAAGGAAACCAAATGCCAAACACAATGCTTTTTTGATAGTGATAGAGTTCAATGCCAAATAGCAACTGCGTGGAAAGAAAAATAATTGTAAGTGGGTAAGTGGATTGGGAAATTAGAAAGAATATATATATATATACATTTTTTTTTCCATGAAATTGAGACTATGTGAGGCTGATTTTACTTCTGTCTCCAGAAAACACAGTAATACCAGTTACCAATTAGCAGTCCCTTTTGGCAAACTTAAATAAGCATCTCCAGCCAAAGAGAGAACTCAAAACTGGTTTTCATCTTGTTGGAGCCATTTTTGAGGCACATCATTAGGAAAAGTAATAAAGAGGCTGTTGATGTTTCTACTTTACTGGACAGATTTTTAAAACTAGCCACTGTCAGTTCAGAACAGGCTCTTACAGAAGAAGACATGGTCACCAGTGCCCAGACAGCGGGCTGACTGCAGGCCACAGGCTCCCGAAGGGTCCGCTAGCTGGCTGCAGCCTTGGCTGTACTCAGAACTGCCTGGAGAGCTCCGTGCGGCCCCGAAGGCTGAGCCTCATCCACTGGGTGAGAGCAGCAAGCAGCCAAGGCTTTCTCATCCCAAAATGAGAAAGAGTCAGCCTAACCTCGAATCCACAACTTTGCTTGAACCTGTCAGAGAGCTGAGGTCACAGAGCAAACAATGGGCTCCACGTTTAGGACACAGTGCTGATGGGGAGATGCAAATGCTGGGTCGCCTAAAATAGAGACAACAAAACACAGCTAGTAAGAGGGGTCGGCTAAAATAGCCGAGGGGTTGGTGGAAGCCCAGTGTGAGCCCCCAGCACTGCAGAAATTCAGGGAGTCCCCACGATGTGGCAGGCTCTTTCTTTACCATCCTTACCAAAAGCTCATGGAAAAGATTAGAGCCCAAGATGTGGACCTTGTGGTGGAAACCCGGGGAAGAAAATAGAAGCCAACAGGCAGCAAGGCCAAGAGACCCCGCCTAGCCCTGCCCCTCCATGTCCACCACAGAACACAGCCGTGGTCTGCTGGTCGGTGCCCTGGTGACCGCCACTGTGGCAGGAAGCAGAAGACTGAGGGCCAACCAGCGGTAAAACCAAACCCAACCCAAACTGCAGCCTGCTCATGGGCTTTAACTGTAAGCTCTGAGTCCACAACCGCTGCAGAGGAGAGCTGAGAGAGCCACACCCCCAAGACCCAGGGGAACAGTGCGGGCCTGGGAATGAGGCTCAGCCAGAAGGACGGAAACCACACCCCCCACCCACCGCCACCGCCAGGCTATGAAGCTGCGCTAACAAAAGGCAGCAGAATCCCCAGAGAGTCCTGCTGGGAGAGGGACAGGGAGGGGCAAGAGCCGGCAAGACACCTCCCAGAGGCACAGTGCTGAGGGGAGACTGAAAATGGAATCAAGCAATGTCTATTGCTCAGCAAACCTCGATCTTCCCACTCTTTCCTCCCCCATGGGGTCTCTGGAGGGATTTGAAGCTGGCATGGAGGGTAGCTACGGCAACGATAAATCCCAAACACACCCAACTCCCAACGAGGTGGATGCAAGCCTCGCATCGCAGGTCCAGGAGAAAGAAAGGCCCGCCCGTGCCCAGGCATGAATACTGTTTCTCTCACTCTCTGCTGATCAACACAACATGTGCAGCTTTCAAGAAAACATGACAAGGCATTAAAAAAAAAGAAAGCGAGGAACACCAGCACATTCCCAAGAGAGAACAATCCTCAGAACCAGACTCAGATATGAGACAGTTGTTAGAACTATCTGCCAGGGAATTTAAAATAACTATAATTAGTACGTTAAAGGCTTTAACAGAAAAAGTGGGTCACATGAAAGATCAGACGGGAATTCCAGCAGAGAGATGGAAAGTTTAAGAAAAAAAACACGTGGAAACGCTAGAAATTTAAAAACCCACTGTAATAGAGATGAAGAATGTCCTTGAAAGCCTCATCAGCAGATCTGACACAGGCATAAAAAGTCACTAAACTTGAAGGTAGGTCAACAGAAATCCCGTAATTGAAATACAAAGAGAACAAGGGCAGGGAAAAAAGAAAAACCCAGAGCAGAGTATCCAAGAGCTGTGGGACCATGGTGCACAATGGCAATACCAAAGGAGAATAAGACAGAAAGAGTAGAAGAAATATCTGAAGTCATACTGCTCAAGAATTCTCAAAAATTAATGACAGACACCAAACCACAGATCTAATCAGCTCAGAGAATCCCAAGTAGGATAAAAACAAAACAAAACAACCCACTTAGGATATCACATCAAACTGCTAAAAACAAAGAAATGGGAAATCCTGAAGGCAGGCGGAGGGAAAAGTCATGTGACAAACAGGAGGCCCCACAGGCCAAGGAAACCGTGAGACGAGTCACACCTCCAAATTGTAGAAAGAAGAAAAACTGCTGACTCTGAATTCCCGAGAAAATATATTTCAAAAGTGAAGGAGAAATAAAGGCTTTCTTAGGAAAAAAACAGAAACTGGGAATTTGATGTCAGTAGACAAATTCTAAAAAAAAAAAATAATAATAACACTAAAGGAAGTTGTTGAGTCAGAAGGAATGTTGGAGACTAAAATGTGAATCTGCACAAAGTGAAAAAGCACTGGAAACAGTATTATAATGGTAAGTTCAAATTCATTTTTACTGTCGCAGAAAGGTAGATGCCTAAAGCAGGGGTGGAGACATGACACCTTGTTGGGCAAATCTTACCCACCACCTGCTGGTATAAATGAAGTTTCACCAGAAAATAGCCACACCCGCTCATTCACACATCAGCTCTGCCTGCTCTCCCCCGAGTAGCTGCGTAGACGCCACAGGGCCTATAACACCTACGATACTTAATATCTGGTCATTAATGAAAAATTTAGTTAGTCCCAGGTTTAAAGAAAAAAAAAATAGTAGCAATGCATTGTATGTTTATAGGATATGTACAAGAAGAAGTTATGCAAACAGCACACAGGAAGGGAGGGGCACTGGTAATATATCGTCAGAAGCATCTTACACTCCACTAAAATGGGTATAAAATTATTTTAAGTGTGGACTAAACCCTCAAATATATGTATGTATGTATATTTTAAACTCCAGAGCAATTACTGAATAGACTCACAAAAAATGCCCAATCAACACAAGAGGAGGAGGACAACAGAAATAAGTACAATGGAAAGAGTAGGAAAGTTAGTAAATAGAACTCAGTGACATATGACAAGGTTAACACAACACAACTAGTTAGGGTTCATTCCAGAAATTGAAGGCCAGTTCAACATTTGACAGTCCATCTATGTAATTCCCTGTATAAGTAGACCACAAAATAAAAACCATGTGATTATCTCAATAGAGGCAGAAAAAGCCTTTAACAAAATTCAACATCCATTCATGATCTAAATTCTCGCAAAGAAGCAACAGAAGTAAGCCTCCCTAATCTGATAAATGGCACACGTCTTCAGTGACCCCGCAGCTAATGTCGTCTTGCTGACGAGGCACCGAATTCTTCCCCCGAGTCTGGAACAAGTTAAGTATGCCCATGCTCACCTCTCCTATGTAACAGCATGCTGGAAGTTCTGCACAATAGGGTAAGAGAAAGAAATAAAAGACCTACACATCGGAAAGGATGAAATAAAATTGTTTTTATCTGCAGATGACAGATTGTCTATGTAGGAAAAAAAAACAAAACACACCAAAATCTTCAAAACAGCTCCCAGAAACAGTAAGTGGGTTGGAGAAGCTCACAGGCCACAGTACCAAGCACAAAAGCCAGCCTGTAGACCTCCATGCCCACCGAGCCCCGTCGATCCCTAAGGCTAACTCTCAGGCCAACCACAGGCAACGACAAAGGCGCGATGCCCCAGACTTGGGGCACAGTCCATGCATCACAGGCTCTCAGGAGAGTTGCCTCAAGGACTCAGGCCCCCCGGCCAGCTGGGCTCCTACACATATCTGCATTCTAACCCAGACACCCTGATTTGAGGGCTCTTCCTCAGGTACCTCTGCCAAGACCTCCTTCCTGAGGGGTTTGTGGGAATCTTGAAGACACTGTTCTCTGTTCTGACTCAGTGAGTGGTCCCAGCCCTCTCCTGCTCCCCCACAGGCCCCAGGTCTGTAAAACCACAGGACTCTTCTGCTTGGGGCTCCTTCAGCAGTGAGAGCACCCCACATCTGCACTGGTCCATCTAACCCCACCCGGTGCCCTTCGATGGGTGAAAACGGAAGGAGAGAGCCAGTATGTTCTCTGTTTTGGCTTCCTGCTCACACTATTGTGGCAGAGGATGGAAGGCTTGACATTGCCTTTACCACGTGGCTTGTTTTCGTAATCAGCTGCCCTGACATCTGGCAGCTCAGCTCTCTCAGCTCAGCTGAGCTCTTGAGCAACGAACAATTAGAATTTGAAACAAACAAACAAAAAATACTTTTTAAAACAACACCCAGAATGAAGTACTTAGGTCTAACTCTAACAAAATATGTGCAGGATCTGTATACTACGAACACTGAAATGCGAATGAAAGGAACCAAGGGAGGTATATATAAATGGAAAGACGTCTTGTGTTAATGGAAAAGAAGCCTCATCATTGTGAAGATGCCAGTCCTCTCCAACTGGATCTATAAATTAAAAATAATCACAATTGAAATTTCAACAAGCGTGTTTGTAGATATTAACTAGTCGATTCTACAATTTATATGAAAAGACAAAGGAACTAGAATAGTCAAGACAATTCTGACAAGGAAGACCTCATACTACCCAAATTAATGGTATAGCAATCATGATAGGATCAAAAGAAGACATACAAACTAGCAGACCAGCGTGGAGTTCAGAACAGATCCACAAAAATATAGTCAAATGATTTGGGGCAAGGTGGCAACATTGACTCAATGGAGAAAGCAATAGTTTAAAAACTGCTGCTGGAGCTATAGGACATCCCCTATGTATCTGAATAAATAGACCTTGACACACACTACACACCCTATCCAAAAAAATTTTTTTAAGATTTTACTTATTTATTTAAGAGAGAGAGAGTAGGCACACAGAGGGAGAGGGAGGGAGAGGGAGAAGCAGACTCCCCACCAAGCAGGAAGCCTAATGCGGGGCTCGATCCCAGGACCCTGAGATCATGACCTGAGCCGAAGGCAGACGCTTAACAACTGAGCCACACCTTATCCAAAAATTTAACTCAAAGCAGATCATATGCCTAAGTGTAAAATGTTAACACCACGACACTTCTCAAAGAAAGCCTGTTTGATCGTGGGTTTGGTGATGTGTTTGTAGATACGACACTAAAAGCACAATCCATTAAAAAAATATAAAGTTGGTAAATTGTACATTATCAAGGCAAAAGCTTACCTTCTGTGAAAAGCACTGTTAAGAGAATGAAAATACAAGCCACAGACCTGGTGGAAATATTTGTAAATCCCTATCTGATAAAGGTCTTCTATCTAGAATATATAAAGTCAACAATAAAAAAAACCAAACAACCCAATAAAAACTAGACAAAAGATCTGATCAGATACTTCACCAAAGAAGATGTATCGATGGCAGATAAGCACGTGAAAAGATGCTCAACATCATTAGTCACTAAGGAAATGAAAACTCAAACCACAACAAGATACCAATCACAATACACCAATTAGAATGATTAAAATATAAACAAATGAATAAAAATCTTAAAACCAACAATACCAAATGCTGGTAAGGATGCAGAGAAACAAATTCTCATTCACTGCTGATAGGAATGTGTCCAGTCACTTTCTAAAACAGCTTGGTAGTTTCTTAGGAAGTTAAACATACATGTAGCACATGACCCAGCAGTCCCACTCCTGGGTCATTTACCAAAGTGGATTTAAAACTTATGTTCACACACATGTAACAGGGAAAAACTTAGCATGTCCGACTCCATATTGCTTCTATTTCCCTTGCCGTTGTGACCTGCAGCTTAGAAACCCCTGCTCTGCCCGTAGGCATGTCAATCACCCAAGGAATTTTGCTTACAGCTAAGATTTGCAAAAACTGCTTTTCACCTGACAGCTAGCTCACCAGAGGAGAATCGGGAGCATGTACAGAAAGGACTGTGCTATGTTTAAGATTTACAGGAACAGCATGACCTGTATCCAGAGATCAATTGACCAAGGACAAAGAAGTTACTTGACCTTCCTCAGATGTCATCAGACATCAGTCACCTTTTGACTCCCACCTCCCTCCTGCTCCCCCCTTTTCCGAACATAAAAGCAGCTCAGATTTCTTGCCCAGGAGTGATGGGTCTTTAGGACAACCATCCGCCATCTCCTCGGTTTGCTGGCTTTTGGAATAAAGTCGCTGTCCTTACTCCAACATCCTGCCTCTGGATGTCCTGGCCCGTCATGCTGGGAGCAGAAGGAGCTTGGACTCAGTCTCTCTCTCTCCCTCCCTCTCTCACACACAGTATGCGAATGTTCACAGTAGCCATCGAAAGAAACAAATGTATTGGTTCATGCTACAAATGGATACATCTTTAATTCATTTTGCTAAGTTAAAGAAGTCAGTCTCAAAAAGGCTACAGCACTCTGAGATTCTATTATACAACATTCTGAAAAAAGCAAAACAGCAGGGATGCCCAACAGACCCATGGTTGCCGGAGACTATGGAGTGGGGGGGGGGGCTGGAGCAGGGGGGCCCCACTGCTCTCCCCATGCTCTTCCCAGCCCTCTGGATCATGGCCGTCGTCTCCGTGTGTACAAATGTGTGGTCCCTTCCATAAGGATGGCGGTGCAGGTGGTGCAGGTTGTATGAGGAAGGGGTACCAGGGTCCTTTGTACCCCCTTTCCGACTTCCCTCCTGCTCTCCCTTCCTAGCGTGGGAAATGAGAAGAGCTCACAGAGGCTTGGAGCAAACCCCAGTGCATGAAAGCTTCTACCTCTCTGGGAGAGGTGTGTGCGGCCCCCCATGGGTGCGGACGTGGGAGGAGAAGGGAGGGCAGCTCTGAATCACGGAGGGCAGCGCGCTAGGCGGGGAGGGAGGAAGGACGGGCTGGGATGGAGCCACAGCAGCCACGGGATGAACCCTCGGAAGCTGTGGCTCCCATCACTCAGGGCCCTTGCTTCTGCCCTTCTTCTCCGTGCGAGACTCGCCGTGAATTGCCAGGGGGGCAGGCAGGGGCCTGAGAGTCCGGGTCCACTATCTTGCTGAATTATTTAAGTCTATCTCATGACGACAGGTGCTAGCGACAAACCCGTGCCTCTGGGCGCCGGACAGAAAGGCTCTCTGCGAATGAGGAGTGCGGGGCCCGTCTGCCCTATTACTGACCTCGATGGATCATCGGCTGTGCGCCACCCCCACCCCCAGCAAGGGGGACAATGCGTCCACTTCCAGAATATGTACCACTTAATCTGTAGCCATTATTTGCCATTTTCAGACTTACGGACAAATATGGTCTAAAATTACAATTCCCTGTTATATGTATGAATTATATATAAGATATATTATAATGATACTATACATGAATTAGGTCATATTTTATAGTATGCTAAAAATACCGCGTATAAATATCATGCACAGGATACAATAACTACGCAGTAGGGCCAGGACGCGGCTGAACCGGTCCCTGCACAGCGGCGGCCGGCCAGAGCGCTCTCGGGCAGTAGCTGTTACTCCCCTTGCCCAGCGCCCTTCCTCTGAGCTCAGAAGCGGGTGGAAAATGAGCACAATAGTGAGCTCAAGGGTAAACATTTTTGTGTCTTCACCCCCACCTGTGACTAGAAGGCTGGTGGTCAGGACAGCACTTCAGGGGACAGGGGGCTGGGGCCGCTGGGAGAGATCACTCATGGAAGGTCCTCATCAGCGAGCACGCTGCAGACCCCGACAGCCCATGACGGGGCCCCAGCGATGTCAGTCCCAGGAGCCACTGTGGTTTCAGTGGGTCGTCCAGCTCTGAGATGCGAGGTCGCGTCAGTGTGCCCTCCTGGGCCACTCTCGGCCTCTTAGGCCTCCTCTCCCGCAGGAAGGGTCGTGAGCGGGGCCTCTTCTGGGAGCCGCCACTGGCCGAGCCGGGAGCAGGCAAGCGGGGGCAGCACTGACTGGCCCGCCTTCTTCCCTCCCCACGTGAGAACCGGTCCTGACGGCACTTGGGTGGGAACAGAAATGGGCACCCAGAGGAGAGTGCTGTCCACCCTCACAGCCGTGTCTGCCTTCTCCAGGTTCTCGGCTCGCCATGCACACGTTCAGTAATATGGATCCCTACCTGCCTACCTATTATCGTTGCTATCCTATTGCTGATTACGGAGACAAGAATGAGCAGGAACGGAATTCGTGACATCCTAGCCACCGCATGGGTGTGCATGACGCAGCACTCCGTGAGCTCCGTCCTTCCCCGCACAGCCTGGAGTTGGCGTGATTCCTGTCACCCGGACCTAACTTCTCACTGGAGTGCCTAATGACCCTCTCCTCTTCAGGAGCGGACTGCACTTTGCTTCCGCAAGTCGCGTGTTCTTCTCCTTCCGTCGGCCTCTTCGGTCTCTGTTGTGCCTGGTGCATAGACAGCGAGCGGCGAAGCACACAGTTGTAGACCGGACTTCAGCTGAGAATAACTGGGGAGCAGAAATCACAATGAGAAGGGTAGGACAGGAGAGGAAGAGGAGAGGTAGCCTCATCGGCTCCATGCTTTTGCAAACCTAGGCAGCTCGCGCAGTGTGGCAAAGGGTGCCAGGCGTCAGACGGAGTGAAGGTGCATCCGAGCTGGTATTCTCAGCTCCCAGCATCATTGGCTGCACTGGGTGCAAGCTTTTCCCCCATTTCCCTCCCAAGTCGACCACCAGGGGAAGGCACGCCGTGGGGAAGGTCCTGGCCCTGGCAACATAGCCTCCTTCTGAAGCAGGTTCCCCCCTCAGAGCCCTCCCTGGGGAGAAGGCACATTTTCCAGGGGAGCTCTCCACCCCAGCGTGGTCCTCGGAGGCCCCGTCATGTGGGCAGTGGCACCCAGTGTGATTCCTGGGAGATCTGCTGAGGAAAAGGCCACCGTTTAACTGTTTATCACGACTGCTCTCGGAATCCACACGCACTCCCAGGCAATCCTGATGCCAGCAAATCCACGCCCTCAGAATGTCAAAGGCATAATTATTAGACCCCTGCCTTCTTGACAGAAAGATCATTGTCAGCATCTGCACAGTTTCCCTCTAACTGTTCACAAGGGTTGTTCTTCAACAAAATGGCACCATTTCAAGAGGAGATCCAGTGCGGCATAAGGTTTTTGTGCTTGTAAATACAGTCCATGTTCTTACAGAATTTTACTGATAATTACAATGGTCTGGGTCTCATGATACAAGCTTATCCACTACCATGAAGATTATTTGATTGGCAGGAATTTTTAACAACTTAGGTTTGGGAAGCTAAATTAGTGAGGGAGATGACTGTTCTTCCTGACCCACTCTTACTTCTCATCCAGGACTCGAACCAGCCCTTTCTCGAGGTGGAGGCTCCTCACCTCCTGGGTCAAGCTAGCGGATCTCAGCTGCTGGCCCCTCCAGCCCTCTTCTTGCCCCGGGAGACACTGGCCCGCTCGTATTTATCCGTCCGACGATGGCCTTTCCTGTCATGTGGCAAACTCTGTGGGGGCAGCGGCCACATCTGTCTTTATCAGAGCAGACCCCAAGGACCACTCAGGGCCTGGACCCCAGTGAGTCCATCAGAGCAGGTTTAGGTCAAGGGAATCCAAACTCCGTCTGCCGTGTGGTTCTGCACAAGGCGGCCTTGGAACAGAGTGGGCCGGACCATGCCACCATGGCGAGGATGGGCAGGCGACCTGGGTCCCACCAGCACAAAGGCAGGGGTGGGCGTGGGCTGGGGGCTGGGCAGAAAGTGCTAGAGTCTGACAGCTCCCAGCCAGGGGACTTCTGATATGCTGGTCCGCATGCTGGTTGGGTGGGTTAGAGAGAGACCTCCCCGCGGCCCTGAAACGGGAATGAGCCACAGAGACGGAGGAGCCAGGCCGGGGCCTGTCCCCCTCCCCCGACGCGGTCAGCCCCCTGCCTCCGCGCTGCCGCCCTGCAGCCTTTGCTGGGGCCCCTGCTTTAAGCATTACCAGCGGCTCCCTTCCCATTTAGTGATGCTGCAGCTTCCACGCCCCACATAACAGATGCTCAGGGAACACTTGCAAAATGACAGAATCTGTGAGGGATAAGACGAGAAGAGATTAACGGATATAAAAATCTAAACTCTAACGGGCAAACACATGTCCCTCTGCGGAAAGCCCACGTCCCGTGGGCTCACTCCTGCTGCCTTCCCACCTCTGACTACCCGCCTGAGGTGCCCAAGCTGCCCGGGCCCGCAGAGTCAGGCATCCTGAGCAAAAGGGACAATGTTTAACAAGCAATTTTCATTCAACAGTAAGTCACTATGCATTTCTGCTCCCATTCTAATACGCAGGCAAGTTCCGTAGAGACACAGACAAACCAATTCAGAAAAGGACAGATTGTTCCTCCAACATGCTACTCTTTCCAGTAGAAGCGAGGTGGGGAACATGCGGTGTGCCCGTCTCTGTGTCATCCTGCTCACCCTCTGAGGTCCAGTGACAGCCCGCCCTTCTGGGACCCTGCCAGGGCTCTCACTGGGAGGTCACGGGATCATTCCCCCAGATCCCAATCCGATATTAATGTGTGTATATATATTCTTACAGACACTACCAACAGACTGAGCATTATGTTTTGGGATTTCTTTCAAATGCATCAGGTTGACAGGAATGTTTTCAAGAAAGCGCCAGCCTGGTCCCCAGTATCCCATTTCTCTGCTCTTTAATTCAGTTGTAAACGTGTCAGCAGGAAACCTGACCACAGACAACAAGCAGCCATGATAATGTGAATGAATAACATAGATGTTGGGTTATTGTTATCCTTGAGGAAATCTTGTGTTACCCCATTCAAAAGGAAAAAAAAATATGTGAAAGTATGAAAGTGATATTAAGCAGATGTTAGACTGGAATTGTCAATCTTGTCTGAGCAGGTGCTAATGTGTTATAATTATCCCTTCTGGCGCTGGGTGTTTAGGATTTTGGTTCCCACCTAGTCAATCACAGCTGCAATTGTTAAGCTACTTACATCGCTAATATGCTGGGTAATAACCAGATAGGATTTAATATTTGACATTTACCGTCAATTACCTTTTTCTGACATGCATCTCCTCTACACCAATATCTGTAGATTGGGCTTTCTCGTGACTTTTGGATAAAATAAACAGAACTGCAGGGTAAAAAAAGGAAATAAAAGTGAAAAAACATCCCTGTGTCTCTCTTGATTGTGTGGCATCTGGTCCCCTAACAAGAACAATGCCCCGTCTCACTGGAAGCCAGATTTGATGCTGATTTTGCACGTGCCAGAGGACTTACTTTCAAAGATTATGCTCTTCTTCCCCCTCACTGTAGGAGAAGGTTAATCTCTGCTTTGGTCCACAAATGGGGAGGCCAGGGTGCAGAAGGTTTGAAATGGCCTCCCTAAGCCAGGGGGGTCAGTGACACAGAAATATGCAAAGAGCACCAACCAAGATCCCCTCCAGGATCTTACTTTTCTGCATTTTCGATCACAAAATCAAGCGGAGAGCAGAAACGGTCATGGGAAAGATGCAGGGCTCAGATGTCACCGACCTGGGTGGGAATCCACATTCTGCCACTTTCTGGCAAAGTCAGGGAATTTCCTACCCTGCCTGAGCTCTGGTTTCTTTCTCTGTGACATAGGGTTTCTGTGGGACTAAGCGTGGGGGAGGGAGGGGACCGCCGTTGGTGGCGCGCAGTGTGGCTTTGCCGTGGTTGCTGGAAGCCACCTCTGCACCTGGCACCTCGAGCGCCTGATGACAAAAGAGCTGCGGGGGTCAGGCTCTCCCATCGGCTGGAGCAGCTCCAGGGTGGGGTCCTCACCCTGGAGCACAGATCTCACGAAGCTAGGCAAGCCAGGACCCTGCAGAGGTGCTGGGTGAGGGGAGCAGACTCCAGAGTGTGGGCACCACCCACATGGACCTTTGTCACCAGGATATTGAGGCTACAGGAGAACCCCAGAATGTGGGCTGCCCCAGGCACTTGAGTTGGTTCTGAATATCACAACTCCATTTAGACTCCCGTTCCCCCAATCAGTGCCATGGAGAATATCAAGAAAGAGTCCTCAGTAATGAAGCTGGGAGTCCATCTCCCTTGGCATTATGGCTAGGGTCCTGCATCACACAGCTCTGCGGAGCGCCAGCCACATGGAGGCAGTGGGAGGCACCCAAGAAGTCCCAGGTCCAAGAAGTGTATAGGGAAATAGAGAAGTTTTCCTTGGTGGCTGTTCTCACCTACAATCCAGCTGGAGACCCCAGGAAGTTTCTCTAAAAGGTGTCACCCAGGAGATGGCGCACATTATTGTATCCTAAAGACACACACACACACACACACACACGCATGCACATGCACATACACACATATATGCACACACACCACAAGCATGCACAGAACATACACATATAAGATCTACCCAGTTGAATTTTGGTCTATAATGCAAGGGTTATAATACATGGATTACAGACCAAAATTCCACAAAATTCCATTTCTGCTCACTGTCACCGTGTTTTCCATCTGTAACCTCAAAGGAGGGTTCAGCACTTCTGTGGAAGTTGGGAAGGACTCCCTCCCTCTGGGCAGTGCAGCCCCTTTACATTTGATGCTGGTTTGGTCTTGAGGTTAGTGGCACCCACAGTCCTTCCATTGTCAGCCCATTAACTTTTCTTGATTGTCTTTTGCCCTGAAGGCCTACACATCTCCACAGGCTGAAACCCTGCTTGGAGATAAGCCAACATCTGAATGCGTTGTTTTCTGAGGATGTACGTACTGATTACTCCAAGGATTGTAAAACTTTCCAACATTTTCACTGTGGATGTTTATATGTCAGAACGGGGGGTGGGTAAGAGAGATTTTCTTTTTAAAAATAACGTAACAGGAAATAATATACATCACCATTCAGTCAGGTACAGTCCCTTAATTAGAAAAGTGTCATGTAAGTCGTTAGCCTCTTTTTCAGACACACTGGTGATAAACCCACTAGTGAGATGTATCACACCAGTGACAACGTCGTACTACCTCAAAAACAGTATTTTTACAAGTTATTAAGTGCTCCTTATTCCCTGCAGATGAAAGGGGCTTGTTTCAAGGGAATCCTGCTTAAAGTTTAAATTGGAAAGGACACGCGTGGATCTGACAGCCAAGCAGCATTAAGACTTCAAAGCAAAGCAAACGAAGCTGGACCTAGTCATTTACAATAAAATGTGAAGTCGAGTAATAGTGCCCTTCTAAGCCACTTGGGACTTTTAAGACTTCAAATAAAATGCTATTGGCACAGACAGATAAACAACCTAAGCCGCTATTTGCCTGGGGTGACGCCCGTGTGCTTTACAATGGGCAAAGAAAATATAGCAAGCAAGGTGTTCAGCAGGAGTCACACAAACCATGGGTAATCTCTTGTCAATGATGACAGGCCTCTGGACTTCACACCCGCTGAACAGCTCACGCCTACATCAGCAATTTCATGGATGTAGGCTACTCCAAAACTAGCTCCTTCTCCCATTTAACGGCATAAACAAATTACAGGAAAAAACATGGGATGTGAGAAAGTTACTAATTTTTTTGAGTCAAGCGAGAAAAAAGTAGTTTTTGTCTTTGTTTTTGCTTTAGTTTTCAAGAGATATCACCAGTGGTATTAGCTTAGGGCCATAGAATTCTGCTCTCTTCTCAAGTGCGCCATCTGACCTTGCTGGAAATAAGGAAAGATGCTGGCTCCCAGGGAATTTCCTCTCGACTTACGAGGTGCCTGCTGCAGCACACATTGCTGATCACAGACACAAAAATGTCCAGAGTCAAGAAAATGGGAGCGGTTTGATCTCGGTTTGGCCAATCCACAGAACCCACCACCTCTACTTCTCCTCTGGGGGTATCTGCTCCAGGAAATGCCAGTGCTGAGGGTGGGGTGGCAGCGAACATCTCCACAGCCAGGGAACTCGGCTTTTCAAACATCTCCCTGCTCCCCCTGGCTCACACCTTCCCTGAGGCCATTGAACGAGGGCCTGCAGAAAAGGTGCCAATCCAAATTAGCCTCTGTGGCCGGGAGAGGCCAGGGTGTGAGTCTAAACAGAACCCTGGATGGCAGCTTCTGTTTTAATAACCGCGGTGCATCTCGTCAGTAACCGATGCATGCTCCCTTCTTCCAGCTGGTACAGGCATGCCGGGCACACCGGCACGTTTCCCTGGGCACGCTGTTGGTCTGTCTCCTGTTCCTGTCTGGGACGCCATTGTGCAGCAGCAGCCGGAATGAAGTACGCCAAACAATCCTGGCAGAGGTGCCGACAGCTGATGAATTTAACTTCTCTACATGGGATACGCTGCATGCAGTAAAGCAGCGAGGGCTACTTAGAAGATTCTGTGGTTCTGGCCTGTGAATTCTTCCCAGCTTTCACGTGAGAGGAAGAAGGACCTCCAAACAGATAAGCCATGTCGCCGTGGTCAAAACGTGGGAGGGGTGTGTGTGTGCTATTTCCAAATCTCCTGAACACATTTCTCAAGTCGGAGGAGTAGAATCTGGACTCACTGCTACCATCCAAATAATCAATAGCCAAGTCAAAATAAAATGCAACAACAGCAGCTATTTAGGATTAAGCCAGTAAGGCTATTATCCCTTTAAATTAAGAAAGAAAGAAAGAAAGAAAGAAAGAAAGAGAGAGAGAGAGAGAGAGAAAGAAAGAAAGAGAGAGAGAAAGAAAGAGAGAGAGAGAGAGAAAGAAAGAAAGAAAGAAAGAAAGAG
>NC_058405.1:1856839-1950620 GCF_002201575.2 Neomonachus schauinslandi
AAAGAAAGGAGGAAGGAAGGAAGGGAGGAAGGAAGGAAGGAAGGAAGGAAGGAAGAAAAAGAAAGAAAGAAAGAAAGAAAGAAAGAAAGAAAGAAAGAAAGAAAGAAAGAAAGAAAGAAAGAAAGAAAGAAAGAAAGAAAAAGAAATTTTACGAGTTCTACAGGAAAATAATGTCATATTTGTATAGACCCCAAATCCCCTCTGTTTAAACAGGGTGATTAATATCAGCTCCTCTAGGAAATTAAATTCGGGGAAAAACAGTAATATGCAGATATGCAGATTTCTGGGCAGAATGGCCATCTCTGGGTAGGGAGCTGCTGATTAATCTGCGTCCTCAGAATACAAAATGAAACACTGAGCTCTCCTGGGCGAGCACGAGAAATGACTTTTCCCTCCCGCATGAGGGAGAAAAAAGGACCCGACACAAACATCAGAGGAGGTTCATGTGCCACATGCCGGGTGAGGCTCCGAGTTAAAACTCCGGGTCACGTTCGCAAGAGCTAACCGCTTCCTGTCAGGCCCGCTCAGCCTGGTGCTTCAAAGGTTGTCCTTCCCTTGTTTCTGAAGATGTGGAGGAACCCCCACCCAGGGTCCCTGTTTATCCCTCCTCATGCTCCTCCTCTGTCCCTCCTTGGCAGGGGGGGTGGGGGTGGGGAGGGGAGGCACCAGGGGGACACTCTTCCCTGCGGCCTCCACGGACCCCGACCACACACGTGCCGCCTGTCCCCCGACTCACGTGCAGCCCAGCCCACCTCCACATGCCGGGGATTTTCTTTCTGCAAGGCCGGATGCAGTAGGCCGATTTTTTAATTTAAAGCATAATACCGGAAACTTAATTTGCAAATGTAAATTCCTCCCCTCATAATCCAGCCCTCTCTCATCATTTCAAAAATGTCAGTGTGGTCATAGCATCCGGGATGGAGTGAGTCTAAGATTTTTGATCATTGAATAATAATACTATTTATTTTTTGGAAAAAAAAATATTTACAGCAAGATGCAAAATGTCATTTTCAGTGGGATATTTCTGTCGTTACTGGAAACTCAAGCCTGTTATTCTGAACCATTCAGGGTCTCTCCAATAATTGTATAGAAGTAGGCATTATGCTATATTATTAAAGCTGTAATTTCCTGCTGAATCTGTCTGGATGTTTCTTTTTATCACTTGGCAATTTCTATCTAGTTATAGCATAATTAAGTTTCCTGACCTCTGCTCACTCTCTTAACAGGACGCTTAGAAATATACTAGAGCTGAAGATCTTCAGGCTGATGTCCTCTCTCCCCACACAGTAATGGAATAAAATTATTAATCCAGTAATTGTACAGAACACATTACTTTGCATTGAATGTTCCTGGTTCTCATTTTCTGTCGGTGACAATCAGCCTGAGGGTACAAATCATTTCTGCAGGAGCACGGCCCTAAAGAAAGCCTCTCATTTGCGCTCCCGGAGCTACCTGTGCAGCTGTGATTATTCAGGGGCTAATACAGCGCGAGGCTCAAGCCAGCAAAACAAAGTTAATAAAATGGACTAAGGAACAAGATTTTCCTGCCTGCAGATCCTGTGCCAAAATTAGAACCCCCCGCGGGGTGGCAGGGGCAGCGCGCCGAGCACATTTAGAGGGCTCACCGAGCCTGGGTCTATCACGGCCAGGGGGAGCGCCAGGTGCTCCGGGCACTTAGAAGGCACCGGGAGCTCCGTCTGCAAGTCCACTGACCGGATCCCTTCCTGCAGGACCGGCTGGGAGGGCGGCATCGGGACCAAGGGTGGTGCTCCAACTCGCACTGAACGCGCCGCGCAAGCAAGCAGGGCCCACGTTCCCGAGCCTCTCCCTGCGCCCGCCAGATGTGCCCTTCGTCTGGGAAGAAAGATGCCATCAAACGGAGCACAAGTCTCTTCAACAAGGTAGGTGTAGAGGGAACATACCTCAGCCTAATAAAGGCCATACATGACAAACCCACAGCCAACAGCATACTCCATGGGGAAAAACTGAGAGCTCTCCCCCTAAGGTCAGAACAAGACAGGGAAGTCCACTCTCACCACTTTTATTCAACACAGTACTGCAAGTCCCAGCCTCAGCAATCAGACAACATAGAGAAACAACAGGCATCCAAACTGGTAAGGAAGAAGCAAAACTCTCAGCATTTGCAGATGACATGATGCTATATGTATAGAAAATACTAAAGACTCCACCAAAAAATTACTGGAACTGATAAATGAATTCAGTAAGGGCACAGGTTACAAAATCAATGTGTGGAAATCTGTTGCATTTCTATATGCCAATAATGAAGCAGCAGAAAGAGAAATTAAGAAAATAATCCCATTTACAATTGTACTAAAACCAATAAAATATCTAGCAATAAACTTAACCAGAGAGGTAAAAGATCTGTACTCTGAAAACTATGAAACACAGATGAAAGAAACTAAAGATGACACAAAGAAATGGAAAGACGTTCTGTGCTCATGGGTTGGAAGAACCACTATTGTTAAAATGCCCGTACTACCCAGAGCAATCTACACATCCAGTGCAGCATTTTTCACAGAACCAGAACAAACAATCCTAAAATTTTTATGGAACCAGAGAAGACCCCAAATAGCCAAAGCAATCTTGAAAAGGAGAAACAAAGCTAGAGGCATCACAATTCCGGACTTCAAGTTATATTACAAAGCTGTAGTCATCAAGACAGTACAGTGCTGGCACAAAAACAGATGCACAGGACAAGAGAGCAGAACAGAAAACCCAGAAATAAACCCAATTATATGGTCAATCTTTGACAAGGCAGGAAAGAATATACAATGGGAAAAGGACAGTCTCTTCAACAGATGGTATTGGGAAAACTGGACAGCAACATGCAAAAGAAGGAAACTGGACCACTTTCGCACACCGTACACAAAAACAAACTCAAACTCAAAATGGGTTAAAGACCTAAATGTGAGACCTGAAACCATAAAAATCCTAGAAGAGGGCACAGGCAGTAATCTCTCTAACATTCACCGTAGTGAATCTTTCTAGATATGTCTCCTGAAGCAAGGGAAACAAAAATAAACTATTGGGACTTCATTAAAATAAAAAGTATCTGCACAGTGAGGGAAACCCCCAACAAAACTAAATGACAACCTACTGAATAGGAGAAGAGATTTGCAAATGACATAGCCAATAAAGGGCTAGCATCCAAAATACATAAAGAACTGATACAACTCAACACCCCAAAAATAAATAACCCAATTAAAAATGGGCAGAAGACGTGACAGATTTCTCCAAAGAAGACATCCAGATGGCCAATGGACACATGAAAAGATGCTCAACATCACTCATCATCAGGGAAATGAAAATCCACAGTGAGGTATCACCTCATACCTGTCAGAATAGCTAAAATCAAAATGTAGGAAACAACAGGTGTTGGCGAGGATGTGGAGAAAAAGGAACTCTGGTGCACTGTTGGTGGGAATGCAAGCTGGTGCAGCCACTGTGGAAAACAGTATGGAGGGTTCTCAGAAAGTTAAAAATAGGCTACCCTATAACCCAGCAATTGCACTACTAGGAATTTACCCAAAGAATACAAAAACACTAATTCAAAAGCATACATGAACCCCAATGTTTATAGCTGCATTATTTATAGCCAAGATATGGAAGCAGCCCAAGTGTCCATTGGCAGATGAATGGATAAAGCGGATGTGGTATATACATACAATGAAATATTACTCAGCCATAAAAAATTGACATCTTTCCATTTGCAACAACGTGGATGGAGCTAGAGAGTATAATGCTAAGTGAAATAAGTCAGAGAAAGACAAATACCATATGATTTCACACATGGGAAATATAAGACACAAAACAAATGAGCAAAGGGAAAGAGAGAGGCAAACTAAGAAACGACTCTTAACTACAGAGAACACACTAATGGTCACCAGAGGGGACGGGGGAACAGGGGATGGGGATTGAGGAGTGCACCTGTCGTGATGAGCACCGGCTGTTGCATGGAAGAAGGCTGAATCACTATATTGTATACTTGAAACTAATATTACACTGTATGTTCACTAACTGGAACAAATAAATAAACAAACGAAATAAAGTCTGCAAGATATGTCAAACTAAAAAGAGAGAGAGAAAGAAGAAAAGCAAAGGGGGCGTGATTCTGGAGGGTCACTGCACTGAGCCTCGACCTGCTGGGGTGAACTCGTGGGCGGCCAGGGGGGCAGGAAGCGGAGCTGCTGCCCTTGGTTGATGAAGATCTCATGCTAGCCTGACCGCAGGGATGACACATGGTCACCTGCAATCCCCATCTTCGTGGAGAGACTGCACATTCTATTCTGAAGCAGTCATAGCTTTCCAAGCAAAACAGCACATGATCTTTGACCACAAACATTTGTTATGTGCAAGGTGTGTGTAACTACAAGAGGCAAATCTAACATACACGCTCTGTGAAAACAGGCTTATATGTTACAGTCTACACATACATCACAAATGTGCTTTGTTTCCTGTCCTTGGTCCTCCCTGTGTCTCTGGCACTGCTTCTCCGGTCCCTGCTGAGGGTAAACTTCTAGGCCAGAGCACGGTACTTACCTAAGCTCTTCCAGAATGGACCAACAGGTTTATAAACTCAGCCTGGAATATCCTTTCACATCAAGATAAAGGAATGCGTATGATTTTCACTGTGCTGGTAAATGCTAGTAATCAATGAATAAATATGCTGTTTCAAAGCTCATTGGCCAAGCTTCAGTTTACAATCTGAAACGGTTTACAACTGAAGCAGTTGATCCAGCGTGTTGTTTATATGCTAAAAATCACCTCTGACTTAACTTCACCGAATCACCCACTGTGGACAGAGGACCACAGAAATCACTGGGAAGACTTCACAGAGCCATAGATCGTGATGCCAGTTTATCCATATGCTAACAGTCTTGGTTTAAATCAATACTTCTCAAATGGAGGTAGTTTTGCCCCCAGGGGACATTGGGCAACGTCTGGGGACAATCTGGGCTGTCACTCCGGAGGCGGGGTTGCTCCGAGCAGGTAGTGAGGCCAACATCCCGCGGTGCACAGAATGCCCCCCTCAACTAAGAAGTCTTTGTTGCAAATGCCAATAGTACTGAGGCTGAGAAAGCCTGGTTTAAATGGACAAATCTTCATTGAAAGAAACCAATCAGCCTGAGAGCCTTGTGCACGCATCGATACCAGATACAGCAGAAGCATTAAACGTTTTACTCTCCCAATTCCTCAGCTTCTGAAATTTAAACACAAAAAGGGCAAAGTTGAAAATATATTTTCAGCTAAATTTTTCTTTCCCCGCTGAAAAACAAACTGTCAAGGGAGGTGGGAGAGAATGAAGGGGTTTCTTTTTCCTTCATCGCTGATTTTACTAGAAAAGTGAAAACAAGTGGATGCAAATTCATGGGACTAGGAGTCACGTTGTGCGTCAACCCGCGTTCACAGGGATGTGAGGTACACCTGTGTGGTGTGGTGGTCGGACGCACGGATACGGGGGAACAGCGGCGGGTGCTCATGTGCTTGGAAACGTGTGAGTCAGCACGTGAGTGTATGGAGGCGATGGGACTCAGGTTTTCATTTTCCTTCGGCTGGAGCTGTCGAACTTTCCTGTAGCTTTCAAACACCGCGGCCTCTGTAGCCACAGAAATGGCAGTTTAATGACTCGGGTGGTTACCTCGGTCGTTCCATCTCTTAATTTCTGAAAGCAAATCAGTTGAGCCTCACTTTTGTTTTCCCATAGCCTCTATGAGAAGTCGCACATGGGAACTCTTTGGCTGACTTCTGCCGTCTTTATTTCAGAATGCAACAGGGAGCGAGGCGCTCCTAGAACCCCCGTGCGGTCTCCAAGCCGGCCTCTAATAAACATGCGTCTGGGGGAGAAGGTCTGACAGGAGCACCATCACTTCACTTCCCATTGTCTCATTGATAAAAATGATCTGGGAAGCAGAAGAATATATTAACCGTTTCCTTTGGTTTTCCATCGAGATGGCTGAAGACATTTCTAAAATAGATCTATTTTCTTTTCATTCTACGGAATAATGCATGAATGATTATAACATATGCTCTATCTCCCATTTTTTTCTCAGCCCGTGGAAAAGTGCCTGACACTGTAATCACAACTTGTTGGGTTTTCAATCTGATGCTGTCCCATTTTATCATGGTAGTTAAACGTCCATTCTTGTTCAGTGTGATAAATGTTATGGCCATTTAACAGTAACGAAAAAGAGAGACATGTTAAACCAAATATTGCTTCAGATTGTGTCTTTTATTCTCCTTTATCATCATATCTTAATTTATAGTATAATCATCATTATCACAACTGTCAGCCTCATTTAACCTCGCCTGATCTCCCGTGATTCTTTGCTGTCAGCTCTGATTGCCTACCTTCTGCTGACTGCCTGATAATAGCTGACAGATTAGCCCTCCCCAAGAGGAAGACAATGATATATAGAACAGTGCGGCTTGCGCTATATATTAATGAGGAGCTGGCAAAGCTTTGATAAGGCTGCGGAATAATCCATCAGTGCAAGAAGGGGCTTGTAAAAACGGGCGGAACATTTCATGGGAAAAGCACCTGGGAAGGATGTAATGACCCAGCAGCTAAATGCCTGTCAGCCGCCCTCCCTCTGTTGTAATTAACATCAGATACCGGGCGTATGGATAACCTAAGAAGTTTATCAGCCCCCCAATCCAGTTACATTCTCTCCACGCTGCGCCCACCGCTCTGTCTTTTACAACATATTTAGCAAGCCGGCAATTAATAGCTCATTTTCTTTGGCATTAGGAACTGTTTATCTTCTGAACTAGCTCTTATCAGAGGCTGTTACGTGTGAAAGGCAAGAGTCATTGGTGCTTTTTGTGTCTAGTTGTTACACTTACTCAGCAAGGCCTGCTTCGCCATTAGATACAATGCTTCAGATGGCTACTTGAGTTTGAATGCACCGTTATTACAGGTATTATATGAAATTGCTTGTGTTATGTGAAGGGGATTATAGAGGTTCTGGATCAATAACTTCAGTGGATGTTGGGAGTGATTACAGTGCTCTGTCAATTTTCCCCATTTGGCTGTCAGTGTTGATTTACACCACACCACCTCTTTTATTCACATCAAATCACTCATTTCATTGGTAAATTCTATATATCTCAATTTACTTTAAGTAGCTGATTTGTGTAAAATAAACCGACGTCCTCTTCTGTGTGTGCAACAGACCTAATCCTATATAGTAATAAAAAGTGTAAACACAAGGAAATTCTTTGTCCCTTTCAAAGCCTCGCGTGGGGTCCTGTGGCTGCCACGACACAAAGTAGCTGCGATTGGAATATCTCGACTCCCCAGGCTTTGTCCGGGCCACACCTAGCCTCCTCATCTGCCTTCGGTCCTCGGTGTGGGGAGGCCCCTCGGGCCTGCCCAGCCTCCTCGGGTGCAGGCGGACAGACTTTTAGGGCAGGTGCGCCTGCCTGCAGCCCATACCTCCGTTCCCACCCTAGTGGGTGGGCTTGTGCTGCTCTGTGGGCACAGACCCTGCCCTCAAAAGTGTGGGGCGACCCCTGCAGCCCCGGAGCCCTCGCTTCAACCTGAGTGCAGGCTTGCGCTCAGCGCGAGCTGCCCCAACATTCTTCTCTTTCTTGTTCTCGTGGGCGCGCACACACACACATGCACACGCACACACGCGTGGGGCCTGACGAAGCGTGCTCTCAGAACATGGGAGGAAGACATCCAAGAGCACCTGGTAACGGGAAAAGTCAGAGAGACTCGAGAAATACTTCAGGACCAAAGTCCCAATTTTCTATACCAATAGCAATTTTCCAGAAGTATCAGACCAGGCGAGATGCAGGGCAGATTCCATGCCACCTTTCCACATGTCTCAGCACGCCTGGGATAGCGCTCCCTTTGGGAACAGTCTTTTGAACCTTAACTTGACACTCTCATCAATGTTTTCTAGTATGTCTGCCCTAAGAGTGGCTCTTGGAAAACTGTGTACTTTTCCACAGATAAATAAAACTTACATACACAAAGTATTTACAAAATCGTCAAAAGCAATCCCTTCAGAAAGCCTCCCCCAACTATTGTCTATGGCTCAAACACACAAATGAATAAACCACTAGATTCACCAACCTATTAATGTGCACAATTTCTGGTACTGAAGCGATTCAAATAATAGACTAGAGAGGAGGGAAGGATGTGTTTATTGTCTGTCCTGGCATAAAATGTCCTTTGCATAAAAATATACAGATTAATCCTGCACATCTGCGGCTTTCACATTTGTCCATTCACTTCTGTATATTTTTTATATATTTTGCACAAGTTATAAAGCCAAGAGAAAATACAGGATTCTATTTAAAATGTAATGAGTAAAAAAAAAAAAAAAAATCCATAAACTCGTGTCTGTATTTTCGAAAAAACCCTATTGTCCCAGAGAGTGTAATATTATTTAATATGGAACTGAAATCAAGTATCTTCAAGATCTGCCATTTCTTTGCCCATTCTTTGCCAAATCAGCAGCGCCTTCCTGCAAGGTGCCAGGTTTGCAACGTTACGCACATGTCCGTGATGTGAGGGCAGGTTGGACAGATGTCGAAGAATGTTCTACTCAACATCTGTGTTAGCATGGCAGTGAAATGGCCGAGGGAACAGGGAGGCGGAGTGGGCAACAGCGGCCGAAGGACTGGCCCCACACTCCGGGGTGCGCTCCCCAGCGGTCAGGTCTTGCGCGTCTGCGTTTCTGGGCCCCCTCCAGCACACGGCACCAGCCAGCCCGCCTGCCTGCAGTCTCCCCACGAGGCCCCCGGCTGCTGGGACCATACCGCTCAGAAGCACCGTCCCGATGCCATCAGGGAACAAAATACAAGTCCACGTGATGGGCTCCGACGCGTGCGTGCGGACAGACTTGTGCTCTAAAATCGCAGACGGTTTCAGTTGAGACACACACATCAGCTGGTATGGACGATCCACTTCCACGGAAGGATATTCTGAGCGGGGCAGGACGCCACACCAGGAGCGGAGGCAGGCTTTGGAGTGGATGAAATCCGTGGGTGTTTAAAATATGATCCTTGCCCTCGAGGAGTTAACGGTCTACCCAGAAAGATGAGATAGAAATGTGCACGAGAAAATGAAATCACAATGAACTTAAGGAGTACCACAGCAGCAACACAGTGAAGATGCCACAGGACTCAATAACCTCAACTGTCAGATCAGCGTCAACGCAAGAACTACTGTGACTCAGGTATAAAAAGCTCACTTGTAGCTAGGTTAACCAAGGACAGAATTACAAAGGAAGTGAGATTTTAACAGAACTTGGCACACGAGGATAACCACGACAGCCTCAGAAATCCCTGAGCATACACAGATCCGTGAAATTGCTCGTAAAGGAAAGTTGAGTTTGATGGAAAACTAGCATGAATCTGGCATGCAGGTGGATATATGACAAACTACTGTTTAGAAAACTCCAGTTTCAAAGGAGCAATAACTCACTTGTAAATAGCCATTTATAAAAGACAGCAGCCTTTAATATATAAACCCCCAGAGTTACGTCTGACATCACACAAAGGACATACTGCATAATCATTTTCAAACAATGATAAAAAATTCAAATTAAGAATTCATATGCATCTCTGAAGCAGCTACCAAATTCATTTAGGGAAACAATGCACTTTGACAAAGTTACAGAATATACTAATTTACTAATAGCCAACCAAAATTCACTTACAATTTTATTTTATTTTTTTTTAAGATTTTATTTATTTATTTGAGACAGAGAGAATGAGAGACAGAGAGCATGAGAGGGAGGAGGGTCAGAGGGAGAAGCAGACTCCCTGCCGAGCAGGGAGCCCGATGCGGGACTCGATCCCGGGACTCCAGGATCATGACCTGAGCCGAAGGCAGTCGCTTAACCAACTGAGCCACCCAGGCGCCCAATTCACTTACAATTTTAATCACAAGTCCAAACAAAGGGAATATCCAGAAGGCTGGTGTCTGGTAAAACATCAAGGTGAAATGTGTAGAATGAGCCATGAGCCCAAAGCTGCACTTCACCCACTGGTCTATACTAAATACAACATAGACAACATGGGGAAAAAAAACCCCAACAGAACTACATAAATATCACAATTTAATGAGTAACTGAAAAAAGGCAGCCCTCACAGTTTATGGGATTTTCCTATTTTGATTGGTCAGAGAGAACTGGAAGCAAAAAGGAATATATAACAAGCCTAATTTTCCTGGGCCAAAACAATTTCCACTATATTATTACGAGCAGTGTGTTGATCAATGAGGGAACTCCTTCCCTTCTCCCTGTCTCTCCCTCAAGATGCAGCGAGAAGGCAGCTCAGTTACCAGGCAGCATCTGAAAACGGCTATCCCAAAAGATGGTCATGTGTTTGCTCATGAAATTCTTCTCAGCACCAGCAATAGGACCCAGCACATCGCAAGCAGCTACCAAAGAGGTGTCTCTGGAAGAACTGAATGAATGAATGGATCAATGAACAAACGAACGAATGAACGACAGTATCTAGAAGATACATGACAATGTAAATTGGTGGGGGGGGGGCTTTATTAATCCCCTATACTCATGTTTTCCCAAAACCAAAGCTAATTTCATGATTGTTAGTAAATTATTACTGGTATATCTTTGGCCTCTGAATTCTCCTTAAATATGAACTTAATTTTGATTACTAAGCTTTTATCCATTTGCCATGTAATTTTCATTCAGAGAGGGATCCGTGTGATTTAGATTGAAAATACGATAGGACCATTAAAAATGGGAATGGCTTTCTGTGGAGCGTTGGTGCCATCTGGAATCCTGTCTTAGACCCCGCTGTGAACCCTGGCCATACCCCACCCCCATGAGAATTCCCGACCCGGGGCGATGGTGGGCTTTGTGACATGTGCGTGGTGCTGAACGTTCCTTCTATTACTGCTGTTTTCAATTTACCAGAGCTGAGAAGGGGAAAGCTCCCCCTGCATCTGGGTGTGCGCTCATTCAAATCAGACACCTCCCTTGGTCAACACGGAGGACGTCACATGTGAACCCTTCGTGCGCTGAAGGCGGGCAGGGAGAGGGGAAATGCCACTTACAGTTTGATTTAAAATAACTTCACATTTTGATTTAAAATAACTAAAAACACAGAACAGCACTCAGCAAGTGGATTGATAAAGAAAGCAGTTTGTTTGCTTTTCTTTCCCCCCCTTCTTAAATGCTGCTTCTTATTAACCAGGACTCCTTGTTATTAATTTGTTTGCTACTTTTAAAAGCGAGTGTTTCAGTTTTAACTTGGCTGCCAGGACCTCCTCCTTCGTGATGGACAGGCTGGAGGGAGAATGGTAATGGGATTTGGGGCAACACATTTAAGAGTTCAAATGAAAACTCCTGGAGCCCACCGAAGGCGGTTTACACCCTCGGGGCCGCCTGCCGTGGGCGGCGTTCCGTGGTGTGGCCACGTTCGGGCCAGCAAGGGCTGCCCCTTGCAGAAGCGTGCTCTTTGTGGCCCTTTCAGGCTGCCGCCAGTAAATCCTGGCAATAATAAACCATCACCAAGGTGAAAACACGCTCCCGTTTGGAGGAAGAGAGAGAAAAGAATAAAAAAGAAAAAGAAAAAAAGGAAGGGGCTCATCTAGCTTGCAAGTAATCCAGGATCCCTGTCGTAATTCCGCATTCCAGGTGGTTCCCTGCTCTGGAAAATATCTGACAACACAGGGTTCTCCTTGCTAGGTTATCACTGGATCTAGTAATGTGATGGAGAATATTAGTGATTTTTGCTCTGATTTCTTAAAACAAAACCAAACGCACATGGGGGCGTCTAAATGTGGATTTGCATCATAAGGCGATCCCGAGTGCTCAGGGACCCTGCACTGCCGCCCCTCGTGCCCAGCACCCCGAGCTCGCACGCACCCCAAGGGGCCTGGGCGGCTGGAGGCGAGGTCTCCCACGCCTCACTCCAGGCACAGGCTCCACGTCTGGGGGCAGGCAGGAGGGGAGGAGGTGCGCCGTGGTGTGTGCTTCCAAATTCTAACATGCCAAGGTAGGTTCCCGTGCGGCACGCCACCTCCTTGATAAAAATGTGACGAGCTGAATAGACACGGCTCCCTTCCCCAGCCTGAGCCCTGCTCCTCCGAGGAAGTGTCTGCATACCTCCTGCCTTTTGTCTCAACCGGAGGGTTTAATAGCTAAAGTAACTGAAAAGGACTAACAACAGCAAGGCTCCGGTTTCCAGAGTAACCGTAAAAACAGACCCCAGTCTCCATGGCAAAGAGAAAAGCTATTTGCTGCAGCCTTTTCAGACCTTGAGCAGGCCCTGACAGCTTTCCTATAATCACCCCCGATTATTTGTAGCAACTAACTATATTATAATGTTAACTATAGGAGGTCTTTGAAAATACGCGGGCTTAAAAAAAGGAAGAAAACACGTACTGGGTTTTCCTCTGCTTTAGCTATGAATACATTACCAACTTAAAATTTATAAAATCATCTGTTCTAATAGTCCAACCCAGAGAGGGTAATGGCCATCCATCTCTGAGCGTGCTCTCATTCTCTGAGGGCACCCCCGTCTCTTGAGAAGTCTGCACACAGCCTAAGTGCCTCCAGCGCGTGCACCGCTAGCGAAGAACAGCGTGAGAACGGACATGCAATATTTATACACTGCATTTCATCTACTGTCGATCGACTGTCCTTCATCCAGCACCCGGTAACTGCGGTTCCTTTCGGTCATTTGCAAGACATGCCCAAATCATGTTACACGCATACCCGTGCGTGCGCGCGCGTGTGTGTCCTTCATCGGTGAGGCTGCAGGACCCGCAGTTCCAGAACCGAAATCGTCGGTGCACGTCCCACGTGCGGCTGCGGCTCGTGCTGGCAAACCAGCGGTTTGCTTCTCGGGGCCCAAGGTGCAGCCTGGCCTGCGCGCACTCCTCCCCATTCCTCACCGGAGCGCCGCCCGCACCTCAACGACAGTCTCCATCTTGTGTTTTAAAACCAAAATCCACCTACAGGGCCGAGTTAATGCTTAGGCCCATTATGTGTTCGACTCTTGGTGTTACGGTGTTAACACGGTTCCAGAATTAAGTGCATGCAAGTTAACTTCCAGCTGAAAACCAAGCACAGTGTTCCCACACATCCTGTCCCAGGTCTCTCTTCTCTCTCCCCTTCTCTCGCTCGTTCACACACACACGTGCACACACACACACGCATGCACACGGCGAGCTAGGGGCGTATGTATTACTTGGCATAGTCAAATATCCTATTATGTCTAAAGAGATTACTATCAAAATGGGAAGGAACATTACACTAATAGAAAAATAACAATTTTTGTTTTCAATTTTGGGGGGATTAATGTAAGTATCCTCAAGGAATAGAGCTGGAAAAAATTATAATTAAAGCCCAAATAAAAACCACTTAATTTTTATTCCATATATAAGAGCTCCCATTGAAAGTTCTCAACTTATTTTTGTTAGTAGAAGTCTGGAGGATAAAATTTGGGAAATAAATACGTCATGTCACTTAGAAACTGCCTCATTTTAAAATGGCACAATTTAAAAAAATAAATCTTGCCCGATAATTTAGGTGTTTACATAATTAGGTATTAATCCAGGTCTAAATTTAATTTTCTCAATCATTTATCAAAAACAAATCTACATACATTTTGTCTTAAAATTCAGGGTGCATATATGCAAATCTCCACTTAGCTGCTATTTTTCCTCTCCAGAAAGTATCTAAATGCCTAAGGCAGAAGAGGTGCTTTCAGACACACCAGGCCGCCACAGAGCCCTTGTCTGACGTGTCACATTCACAGAGCCCCTCGACCCAAGGAGAAATCAGCTCAATGGGTAACAATACCCCTTCTTCTTCAGATTTTGTGTTTCTTCCCCAAGTCTATTTGAAAAAATCCAATGTTCTTCAAGGTGAGGTCCACAAAGTTCAGTGGAGTGTTGAGGTTCCTGGGGAGGGTCCCCCTGGAACGGGGAGCTGAGGGCAGCTGGGGCCGCAAGGATTCTGGACGCGCATTCCATGTGGGAAGTGGGAGGAAGCGGCAAACATTGTGGGCCCTCCACCAGGCTCACAAGGCAAAACTCCCAAAGTACAGAGCGATTGTCTTGAATCCCAACGATGTCACATCCTCTCTCCCCAAAGCCTCTATTTATCAGATTGATCTGCGCTGTGTGCCTCCCTCCTATTACATGCTGGGTTTTATAAATTGCTTAAAGATAAAAGCTTACCCTGCTGTAAAAAGAAGTAAGATATAATATTGAATTTGCACTAAAATGAAAAGTTTCCTGGTGCCCCTTATATATTTAAAATTGCTGTTTTCTTGCAATGAATATAATTCACTGTCTTTTCTGAAGTATAATCCCGTAAGGGTTTGACCAAACAAAAATGCTCTAATGATTGCAAATGGCTCAAATATTCTGTCCAGTGAGTTAAGTGATAAAAGTTTCTATGTTAAAAGAAATAATAAGTGGAATTTCACACATATTATAGTAATTGTGAAGCATCCAATTTACATAGAAATAATGTGAAAGAATTCTGACCATGGTGTTTTAAGTGAATCATTACGTGCATTGCTGATACATTTAGAAGCTGCAAACGCCAGGTATGTTTCTTTTAGCATAATAAGCCCTGTAATGGAGCCTTTAAAAGCTTAAAATGTATAGTTAGATTAACCTTTATGTTTTAAGGGTTTTTTTTTTTTCCCTCAAAAAAAAAAAAAAAAAAGGCCAGAACTGACAAATAGGGTATCATTAAAATCCAATTAAAGCAAAACCCCCTTTCTTTTCTCCATCCAATGGCTCCTTTGAGGCCCTTCTTCCACTTCCTGCCGTCTTATTCACTACTTTAGATTTTTGGTAAAATTTGGTTATTTTTCTCCTCCTTGTTTAAAATCCAAGAATTCACTCAAATTCTTGGACAAAATAAAGTGATAATTCTGAAAGGAGACCTGTCTTAGAAGCGAATGCAGATCTCTCTACCTAGAAATGCAGGTGACTCAGACAACTTCCAGACTTTAAAAAAAAAAAAAAATGGGGTGCCTGGGTGGCTCAGTTGTTAGGCGTCTGCCTTCGGCTCAGGTCATGATCCCAGGGTCCTGGGATCGAGTCCCACATCGGGCTCCCTGCTCGGCGGGAAGCCTGCTTCTCCCTCTCCTACTCCCCCTGCTTGTGTTCCCTCTCTCGCTGTGTCTCTCTCTGTCAAATAAATAAATAAAATCTTTAAAAAAAAAAAAAAAAAAAATGTAATATCTAAAGCAAAATGATGTGGCTTTCTCCTCCTTAGAAGAGGTTATTGGAAATGCTGTGCTTGCTGTTTCCTTTCCCAAATTAGCCTGTTGCGGACTTCGTCTTTTATTCCAGCAAGAGGGCCTCCCTGCTTTGCCTTACTAGAGCACATGATTTGGCAGATAAACCAGTTGTTCATGAAAATGAGCAAACAAGCCCAGACCGATGTTTTCATTCATTTGGAAGTTACTCCCAAGGAAAGGTGGGTGGGCAAGTTTTCGAATATCCTTACAAGTTAAGTGCTCTCTATGTTAACTTCTCATCAAAATCTTCCTTTCTTTCCAAGACTCATGATCCTTTTGCCCCTTTGTTGTTCCTATCACCCTACACCAGGGTTTCTCAGCTGTGGCCCCACAGGTACTCCGGACCCGACAGCGCTGTGCTGGGGCTGGGTGCTGTCCCGTGGCTGTAAGCTGCTCAGCAGCGTCCCCAGCCCCCTCCCACCGGATGCCAGAACTGCCCTCCTACCCCCACCCCAGGAGGGACGGTGAAAGCCTGACCTGCCTGTCACCACCTTTCTCCTGATGAGACCCCCCACGCTGGGAGCCACTGAGAACTGCCGTGGGAGGTGGTAAAGCACGCCAGCCTCTTCCCCCCGCACTAGGGTCTAACTAAGGGTAATTCAGGCCTATTGCTTAAACACTCAGCATTGCCTACTTTCTAATGATTTCCTTTCTTTTAACAAGATGAATTTTCAGACATAGAAAAATTAAGAGAATAGAAATAGTTAATACATGAAGTTCTGATTTTTCTGAAGGCTTCTCTTTCTGACTAAACTTTAGCACTTTAGGATAAAAGAGGATGAGTGAAGCATTTGTCCATTTTCCCATTTCATGTCCTTGAGGTCGAGAAGAAACAGACAAGGACAGATGGTGTGTGAGTATCAGTAGATGATCTGTCTGCTTCAGCTTGCTGGATCCACAACAATCAAAATCCACTGGTACAAAGACCTTAAAGCACTTTCTAAGCTGTTTGAGAAGAGGTATAGTATGAAGAACACCAAGTCTAACAATAATGCCTTAAATCGTGCATTTTATTTTAGGGTTTACCAAGTGCTTTCTAGCACATCACGTCACGGAATTCTCATAAAGCTGCCCATACTTTGAGATCATTAGTGCAAATTCAAAGGCCATCTGGCCATTAATGCATCAATCACCCACCCACCCGTCCATCCACCCGTCCATCTACCCATCCGCTCATCCATCCATCCATTTATTCAATATTTATTAAGTCTTTGCCATGTGCTGTGCACTCTGAGAAAACAATTTGCTGGGTATTGTGTGGGGAAAAGAGTGAATCAGACATGATTCCTACATGTAGCATACAATTTACTAAACAGAGAAATAACCTTGGCTAAATAAATTTACCTAGCCAGTGTTTCTCTCTGCCTGCCAGATATGGCCAATGGATTAGTGAGCAAATCCATATATATTTCACACACACACACATTTCAGACTCTGAAAAAATTCCTCCACATTCAGTAGGCTGGAAAATAGGACAATGGAGCAAAGGAGGCCCACATTAGCTCCTTATACTTTGAAAGAAGGATCATTTGTCGTACAAATTTTATTGAGTGCTAGATGTTTTAGTGTGTCCATGTGTATGTATGTATTCACACACATACAAGGCTATATGAATTCTGTGTTTTCATTGTTTCCCCACACCGCCCTGGGACACTGAGGTGAGCCTCTCTACATCATGGGCCACGCCTTATTTATCTTTGTATTGCTAATATTTATATGTCTACAACACACATTCTATGAATGCTTGATATGTGAATGAATGACCGAATGCCAGGCATTGCAGCAGGGACTGGAGATAAATAACCAAGGCCCCATCCCTTCTTTCAGGGAGCATTTTGTCCAAATGGAGATATGGCTAGACAGCGTGATTAAGGTCAAGGGTGACCCAGACAAAGGGGAGAGTGATCAATTTTGCCGGGTGGCTGGGCAGAGATTAGGGAAAATACCAAAGGAGAGGTAAGCTTATGCTTTGTCCCTGTAAGGATGGCAGACTGAATCATGCTCTGAATCCCCACCAAAAAGATGGTCCAAGATTCCTTTTAAAGGTATAAACCCACAAGGATAGAGAGGAAAGGAGAGGAGGGAGCAGTGACATGATTTGGGGAGCTGGAAAGTAGACGGATGGTTGGCCGCTGATGGGACAGACTCGGGAAAGCCAGCCAAACCTCAGCAGGGGTGGGGAGGGCTGGCCCAGAGTCTCAGTCCTCGCCAGCACCCGGGACCTCTGAAAGCTCTGAATCAAATGGGGACAGAAACAGGCAGATTGATTAAAAGTCTCCTTTATAAGTGGTCAGACACCTGGATCACATTCCCAATGCAGGCAAGCCGGGGGATGCTCCCGCATCCCAGCAGAAGACTATGGGTTTACCCTCCAGAGTGAGCAAAGTGGGAGACCGCAGCACAGATGTGTGGGGAAGCACCATGCTAAAAACAAGTAAAACAAAGTAAAACCGTGAACATTACATTTTCAGCTCCTTCCCTTGCTAGGCTCTCAGAATGTGAGGTGTCAGGCCTTCCATGGTCCAGACAAGAGGCTGGGCCATCTGATTAGGCTAAGAAAAAATACCTAGAGATGTTAATATTAAAGTCCCCCAAATTAAAGTAATGGTTACCTCCTTAACGACAAATTCCACAATCATCAAACCCCACCCACAAGCCTGGGGCTTCCGACTGGCCTCTAGAGCCTCCTTCTTAAATATGAGCAAAGAACCAAGTATCATTAGGCATATGTGCAAAGGCTCTATTATGAAATACAGAGCTTACAAGAATTAAACAAGCAGTAAAACATTTACTTAGATAAATCAAAGACCATACAAGAAAAAGCAAACTTTATAGAGACTATCATTAATATCTTTAAAGAGATAAGACATGATATATTGAAGAAACAAGAACAGGAGACTATAAAAAGGAATCATCTAGAGAATGAAACTGAAATTAAATATATGATGTCAGAAACAAAAGCCCATAAGGAAGATTGAAATACAAGGTGTAGTAGACCTTCCGGAAAGTAGAGTAAAAACACAAAGAGACAGAAAACAGAAATAGAAATTTAGAAATAGAAAATTGGAAGTAAAGACAAGAACATTAGAGTCTTAGTCCAGGAGGTCCAGGGTCCAAACAACAGGAGTTCTGCAAGGAGATAACCGTCACAACAGAGAAGAGGAAATCATCCAGAAAACTTCCAGGACACACGTTTCCAAATTGAAGAAGCCCACCACTGCCCAGAACAATGGATAAAAAGGACCTGTATCAAAGTACAGCATTATGGCGTTCCAAAAGAGAGGAGAAAAGAAACAAGGACACCTACAAAGGATCAGAACACTGGTCTTCTCAAGAGCAACCAAGGAAGCTGGAAGACAGAAGAGAAATACCTTCAAAATTCTGGTTGAAAACCATTTCAAAACAAAAACAAAGACAAAGATGATTCTCAGACCTAAGTTGTAAAAAAATTTACCTCCCATGTATACTTTATGAGAAATCTACTGAAGGAAGTGCTCCAACAAAAAGAGGGAATGAATGAGGAAAGAGAAAAACCCGAGGTCCAGGAACAAGGGATCCAATACGAGGGGAAGGCAAAGGGAACCAACCCAGGTTCTGGTGGGGTGGGGTCCCAGCAAGTCAGCTGTGCCACAGAAGGGACTGGAAACGAGTCTAGATCAGAAGAGGTTAGAGGCCCAAAAAGAGATCTTATAAGAAGATGAAATGATAACACATTGGTGTACCTGAAAGTACGGAGAGACTTAGATAATTAGAGAAAAGTTTGGGTTTGATTAGTTATAAAACACACAGAAAACAAAGGGGGAAAAGACGGTTGTTAACTCCGAGAAATGTGTGGGAAAGGAAAAGTCATCATGGCAGACACATGTCCTGACTGAACTCCATTTACACAGACATGGTAACGTGAGGTAACCTAAGAACATCTAAAGTACATGCATACCATACCGCTGGGAGCATGGGGGCACGGGGTGAAAGAAAGCTAATCCACTTTTTCACAGTAGGAACTCAATAAATGAATACCAAGATTAAAAACTTGGGAGGTAGCAACGCAAGCACTCTTATTTAGAAATGTGGAGATAAATACCAAAAGAGAGAAGGGCTGAAAGCCATTGTCTCTGAGCAGAGATCAACACAGACAGGGGACCTTTGTGCTCTGTGCAAATATTGGAGAATGACTTAGCTTTTTAACTATTTACACACTTACCACTTGATAAAAATAAAACTAAAATAAAAGTAAAGAATTCATTGGAGTTCACCAGCAGGTAAGAGGAAGGAACCCTATTTCCTTCAAGGACAGAGATAAGGAACAACATGCTGTAGCCAGGAGGCTTCAGTGGTTTGGGTGGAGTGGGCGTGGGGCACGGGTCAGAAGCAGAGAGGTGAGGGACAAGTATGGAGAAACTGACAGAGTCCTCATTCCAAAGGATCTTGTATTTTCTATAATGAACTGGGACCTTCCACAGTAAGCCCTGGGAGACAGTCTACCAGGGTCGCTCTGTTGGTAACGTGGCACCAAGCTTGAAGGCAGTCAGCATTAGAGGCAAGATCGGCAGGGACGCTGCTGTGGCAGTTCTGGTGGCAAGTGGCGAAGAGAAGACAGATTTAGGAGATACTGAGGAAGAATACACTGAATTTAATGTCCATCTTGATTGAGACTTAGGCTGGAGAAATCCTGCCTGGAAACCAAGTTGAGAGGAAAGTGGGCAGATCCATGGAGTTCTGGCTTGGCAACTGGGTTAGTAGTGATGCTAATCCAACAAGACTAAAGCTCCGCGAGGGCCAGGGCCCACCTGTCTCATCTGACACCGAATGGATCTCCTGGTATCGCACCTGCATGTGGCAGGTGCAGGAGGTCATGAAAGAAAGCGACTTGCCAATCCCAAGTGCCATTCTCCATGTTCCATCCCCTTGCTGGTGGGCTGGGATGGAGATGACACCCTAGTGCCCTTGGGAACATCGTGTTGAGGAGAATGGAGCACAAATCAGAAAGGGCTGGATCCCTGAATCACCGCCTGGAGAACTGCCCCGTCATGAACACCCAGTGGTCTGTGCGGGAGGTGGGGGTAAATCTGTACTGTGTTGAGCCTGATATTTGGGGGTTTGTCTGGTTCATCAATGTAGACACCTCGACCACTGTTTTGCAACTTGCCAGGCAGCTCGTGCCTCTGGAAGATATAATCTTTGGCAGTTAATGTCCCTCCAGTGACGTACTCCCTGCCCTAACTAGGTGATTCATCTCAGTAGACAATACTGGTCAGCCAGAAAATACTGCTTCCAATCAGTGCTTCCACTGGTGGAGATAACAGGCCAGGGGGCAACAGGAGAATGCAGTGAGCAGATTAAGGACTAAGAGCAATCTGGAAGAAAGCTGTGCAAAGGCAGTTCACAGCAGTGGTCGTGGTGCTGGGAAGCAGTGGGGAGAAGGGACAGCAGTGGGTGTGTGCTCAGCACCCCTGCCACCCCCCCCCACCCCACCGGGCCCAGCCCATATCGCAGTGCTCACCCAGGCACCCGGAAGCACCCAAGCCTGGGAAGAAGTTTAACAATGTCCTGGCTTGGTTAGCATCCCTGCACACCAGGCCTTTCCCATTCCCTGTGAACATAACCTTCTTTGGAAATAGGGCCATTGCAGATGTTACTAGTTATGGTGAGGTCACACTGAAGCAGGGCCAGCCCCTAATCCAGTATGACTGGTGTCCTACAGGAACAGAAGAAACACAGAGACAGACATATAGGGAGAAGACCGTGTGAAGACAGAGGCAGAGATTGGAGCCATGCATCTACAGGCCGAGGACACTGAGGATGGTCGGGAGCACCGGAAGCTGGAAGAAGCCAGGGAGGATCCTCTCCTACAGGTTTTGGAGGGAGCATGACCCTGCTGACACCTTGGTTTTGGATGTAGTGCCTCAGAACCGGGAGAGAATTAGCGTACTGTTGTTTTAAGCGCCCCAGCTAGTGGGACCTTGTTTCAGCAGCCCCAGGAAACTGATACAATAAGGAATTAGGAAAAGACCACTCATGTTGGAGCCCGCCAGCTCTATACCGGAGCCGGTGCCCCAAGGACAGGACTCCCAGAGCGGGGGAGACCAGCCCACTGTCCCTTGGACAACGAGAACAGGTGGGCCACCCTGCTGCCAGGTCATGGCAGCTTCCGGCTGGGAGAGGCACTCTGACCCCGGGCATGGGAAGGGGGCCACCAGGACCAGCACACGAGGTCCCCTGTCCAGCAAGGCCCCCACACAGCAGACAGCCCCCAGCAGAGGGAGGTCATTCAGGCCCCTACTCCTAGCAGGTTTTCCAGAGTTCACAATCTTTCCCAATCGAGAATCTTCAGGGGTCCAGTAGACAAGGCCCAAGGCAAAGAGCACCTCTCATCCCCCAGCCAGGGGCACCCCCCTGCCGAGGAAATCTGGAAGGGTCTACTCGGGGGCCATGGAATGAACTAGGACACCTCAGCTCATGACCAGATCTGAACAGCAAAGGGGAACAGAGGTCTGTTTAGACCAGCAGATCCCAGATGAACAGCAGGCGACAGGTCAGCTCTGCGTTCTGCAAACACCCACACCCTTCACCAGCCTCGGCCCCGGCTGCCTGGGGCTTGGAGCTCCCTCACCCCCGAGGCCCAAGTCCCTGTAATTTCCTCTGACCTCTGACTTCCGACCTGTTTGTTCAGCTCACCACCCTGGACTCTTCTCAAGCTTCAGGCTCCACATGGGTCAAAATCTAAAACTATTCCGGAAAAGGCCAACCCAGAAAGGCCTTTCTGTGCCAACGCACATGTTTAGAGCCATAAACATAATGTAACACTCAGCCTCCAGAGCTGAGCGCCGTGCCCGATGAGCAGTAGGCACTTCCAAGTGTTTGCCGAATGCAAAGTAACTGTCACGTCATCCGAGGCACCGTTCATCCCGTTGGTTCATTAACTGGCTTTAAAGACATAAACTGCTTATGAGGGCCGAGCACCAGCGGGCTCCCCTGAACCTGCCTGAACCCAGCCCGGGGAGGGCATCCTCTGGGATGCACGGACAGACGGACGTGAGGGCTGAAGGTCACATGCCTTCCGCTTCCCACCCCGCCCGGCAACAGAAGTCACCTGCTCCGCAGCACGTCTCCTGCTCGGAGGATGAGGACGCTCCACGCCGGCGGTGTTTACACGTCTGGCTGGCGGGCGCCTCCCCTCACCACCTGGTTCTGTGAGGCTCTGCAGTCAAGACCCATTTAGACTGAGGAGTGCTCAGTTAATCACAGGGCTTGCTCTGCTCCCCAGTGATCGTCAGCAATAATCATCATTACCACCCCGCTTAGCGCGTCTCACCTGCAGCCCGCAATCATCCTGAGGACACATGGCTCCAAACCATATGTTTCTGGCTCAGTTGTGCTGACAGAGCTGAGCATCAGCTGGTGGGGGAGAACCCACGTGAAGTCGAGGGTATCATCTTTTCTCTGCTCTGAGAGCTCAGATGGTCCATTTCAACTCATTTGCATGGTTCTTCTCTTGCGATTCAAGACAACCATGTCAGTTAGGTTTTGCTACATGACAAGCGATCCCCAAAACTTAGTGGCTAAGAACAATTTATTATTTTTTATAATGTGGGTCGGCCATGTGGCCCCTCTGCTGGCCTCATGTGGCTCCCTCAAATGGCTGGTCCCCTGCAGGGCTGGCTGGGCTGTCCATCATCCTCACATCGGCTGGTCGGTGATGGCTGATGGCCGGACTGCCCAAGTTCTCCTCCACGTGGTGGCTCATCCTCCAGCAGGGCACACAGGCTTCCTTACTTGGGGGTCTTGGGCAGGATGTGAAGGGGTGAAGGCAGAAGCTGCAAGCCCTGTTAGGGCAGAGCCCCAAATGTCACCTCCATTGCATTTAATTGGTCAAAGGAGGTCAGAAACCAGCCAAGAATCTAGGGGAGTGGAGACAGACCCTGCCTCTTGATGGGGAGACTGGCCAAAGGACACTGCAGCAGGGCACGCATACCTGAGTGGAAGGAATGTGTGGCCATATTTTGCAATCTACCACAGGAATAAATTTGGCTCAGGATCATTATTCTGACTCCTCAGTTCGGTTCTTCTTTCACTGAGCCCCAACCGTGTGCAACGGGGGCATGAATAAGACTGTGTTCTATCCCTCACAACCTTCCAGTGCAGTTGGGAGTGACAGGGAGGTCCGTTTCAGGACAGTGCCACAGAGAAGCCCGGGTGCTATAAAAGCACCCAGAAATGCCCGTGGTGCGGCAGGTGCCAGTGGAACCCCCCTGGGGAAGATGCGGCTGCCCCCATCACCGTGTTAGCCCCGACTCACGGGGGAGAAGGATTCCAGGGAAAGGGGCAGCAGAAGCAAACGCAAGCAGGCCACGAAGAGCACGAGCAGCAGGGACTGAGCACCTGCCCTGCACAGGGCTCCGCAGAGTGACCAGGAGGACCAAAGATGTGGAGACTCCTCACCACGATTCAGCACAGACCCCGGTGGTGCTCCCAGATGGTGAGGGTGTGCAGAGGGGAGAAAGCGGCTTGTCAAGAATAAAAGTCCCCTCCACAGAGGCCAGTGCCATGCGCGGCCAGACCTCTTTCTCCTCACTCTGCGGATTGGAGTATTTTCCCGAAAGGCCCCCTCCAGCTGCTTCCTTAAAGATGTGGCCCATCAGGGTGCCCACCCCTCACTGTGGCCCTGCATGCTTCTAACCTCAGCAAACCCTGCGAGGTGACACCCAGATGACAAGTCGGGAGGGTGCCGGGGGGTCACGCCTCGCGTCCAGCTGGCCACGACCCCCGGCAAGTCTCCGTGCGGGGCCGGTCACAGTCTGCTCCCCCTTCCCACCTGTCCTTCTGCTGCTCGTCTTCAGCCTTCACCCCTCCCCTCGTGGTCTGCACGCCACCCCTCACTCCTGCGCATCTGTCCGTGGGGTCTTCCTAACGAAGAAATCAAATCATGGAGCGCTTCCCCATTGTCCAAAGGATGAAGAGTGTCCTGTCTGGCGGGGAACAGACACTCTGTGTCCGCACAGTAGTAACGGATGTGGGAACGGGCTTGAGCCTTGTAGATACTGACGGCCAGAGCCGCTCGCCTTCCTTCTGGAACTCGGGTATTTCCTGGCGTTCGGAGAAGGCCACCTCCAGGGAGGTCCAGACACATAGCAAGGGGCTTCCAAAAGCTGGGAAGGGCACGACCCCCCATGTGGAGAGCCACAAAGTCCAGGAAGAGAAAGGCCCCAGCATGGAGAGCAAACAGCCTTTGGGGCAGCCGAACGTAGCCATTGCGGCATCTGAAACACCCCGTGGGAACAACTTCTCAGCGTGTGCCTGGTCGGTGATGGCTCCTTTTTCTTCTTCTCCAGCCTCAGTAAGTTCCGTCTCTGCTTGCGGGGACCTGAAACACAGCTCAGGTGCCGAGGCTGCACTGAGTATGACAGACAGCGGCGGGGCAGGGCTGGGGCCCCGGGGCTGTGGGGCTCAGTCGTGCAGGCCCAGCCAGGGGAGATCGCACAAGAGAAGTCAGGGTCAGTGGCGCAAGGCTGAGCTTGAAGACGTGGCAGAGGCCCGGCCTTGTGGGTGCGGGGCCAGCCAGGAGGCAGACGGCCGCGGCAGGTGGGGTGAGCAGACCTGCAGAGGTGCACAAACGGGCCCGGCTGACTCCTTCTGGAAGGCTCGCAAGTCTGTGGCGGCAGGAGCGCCGGGACAGGGAAGCTGTGTGTGTCCCATGGGGGCTGGTGACCATCGTCCCAGGACAGAAACCTGCAGGCGCCCCTGGCGGCTCAGCACCCTCCCTGCCCTAAACAGGCCAGGGTGACTTCCAGGGAATTTCTCTCTCGCACAAACCAGAAGTCTCTCCCTTCCAAACATGCAGTTAAGGAAGAGGACGGGAAACCAGAGGGCTAAGCACAGAGCGGACGGCGGGCTTTTGTGGGGATGAAGTGAGACGGTGCTGAAGTGTTGAGAACAGCGCCTGCACGTGGGCAAGGCCACACACACGACAGCGCTCACCTCCATCATCCCGTTACTACTACTCATGCCAGAAAGAAGGTGTGTGGGCCGCCACGCCGGCATGGAGAAACGGGCTGGGCAGGCGGCGGTCTAACGTGTCCCCTGAGGGCTGCTGCTGTGCAGAGCCCCCTCCTGACCCGAAGACTCGTCGCCTTGAGGCGGTCTGTGAAGGAAAAGCAAGAACACGCCCACGTTTAGCTCAGACTTGCAACTGAGCGACAGGGAGCCCGGTGCAGCCATTGCCCCATGAACCACGTACTCTGGTGGGACCATGGCTGTTGTTCGCTCTTACGTGGAACCCCCGGCCCTGTGCGCTTCGGGGAGGCTCAGCAGCAGGGCCTCATGCGCCACGAAGCTCACAGCCCCGGACAGACGCTCAGGGAAACTGCCTGGCTACACATAGGCCCTGGTCTCCAGCAGGGAAAGGCAGGCAAAAACCCAGCCTGGCCGACTGCTAGCAGCATGGGAACCACGAGAAGGAAAACAGGGTGAAGACAAAGACCACCATCAGAGGGACACAGGTAAGTTAAGAGGGGTACAAGGTGGAGGATAAGGAAGGATCACAAAGAAATGCCAAGGAAACCACAGAACTAGAATCTTCAGGAGAGCAAAGAGAGTAGCCAATTGCCGGGCGCAAAACTCAATTCATTTGGAAAACAAATTTGAGATTCTTCCCTGAGCGCAAATTGAAGATCCAACAGACTTTTTAGAGAGAGAGAAGGGGAGAACATTATGGACACAACGTTTTAAAAAATGGAAAGAATACCAACAAAGAACTGAAATCTCACGAAAGTTTACTAAAATAAAGAGACACACTCGTGCATACGGGCCAGTGAGTTAAATTTCAGGTATGCAGAAAATGATCCCGTAAACTTTCAGGTATTAATGGTAAAAACACACACAAATAAAGGAAGTGGGTGCTGTCTTCAGGCTTGGTCACCGTGGCAGTGCGGCCAGGACCCCAAGTTCCCCGAAGGTATACAGCAATGACCAAGAACGCTAACATCACACCAGCCAACTTCACAGGCAAAGAGCAGCGAGACCATATGTGCAGAAACAAAGAATCCAGAAGGAAGGTCGCCATCTCAGTCTTTCTGAACACAGTATCTAAGACAAAGGAACCCAAAGGGACGTGGACACAGAACCCAACAGGCAGACCTTCTGATAGAAACATAGGATTAAATCTATATAATCCAAAATTAAACAAAAATCAAAATATTCTTGGAAAACAAAGTATTATAAATTATCATCTTCATTATCATTTCCATCCGGCTTTAAAGTCCCAGATTATATTTTTAAATGTTTAGAAATTATTTCAGAGGAGGGGAGGAAGCTCACCTCCTAATCTTATATAGCTGAGAGTTCATTTTTGATACTAATAATCAGAGAACAATCAGTTGAACTCAGGTCTCAGGAACAGTCAGGGAGGCCACTAAAGAAACTAAAAATCTAAGTTTATATTTTCCAAGCACAAGAGGTAAAAACATTTAACTTATGTAGAGATAGAGAAAAGTAAATGTTGAGGAACGGTAAGAGATGCTGGAAATATCAGAGGTCAGCTGGGAATCAATGGGAAGGCAATACCCATACTCTGTCCATGGGAGACCAGTGGGCCATCCTGCTGAGAGCCGGCCATGCCACGCACAGGCCAGACCTAGGGCACCTCTCTCATTCTCCCTGTTCATGGTTGTCTGGGAATTATAGGAATTAGGAGGAAGAGGGAAAACTATTGCCATTTACATACGGTAAGATTTTCCCTCCACCTTGCTCTCAAAGACATAAATTGTCTAGTAATATGAACTGTCTCATAGCCGCGTGGATGACCAGTAGAAAAACAAACAGGCAAAAATTAGTATAATTCCAATATATCAACAATAATGAAAAACAATTCAGAACAACCATACAATATAAAAAAAAAGCCATTGAAATAAGTATGGAAAACATACCTTCATCAAGCAAGTACTTACTGAGGGAACCGACATAAAGAACACAAGAAGCATATAATATTCCTAGACGGAAAAGCCATTACGTATACTATAAAGATGTCAATTCACTCAATAAAATTATTTAATGACTTGAACGAAATTCCAATCAAAAGTCTAACAGCATCGCTTTACAAACTTGACTACGTTATATACACAAGTATAAATGGGTAAAGAAAATACGGATCATTAGAAAGAAAACCGTGGTGGCGTGCCTACCGCGGCCAGTGAGAACACCCTGCAGCAGACCACACTGAGTCATCAGCGCACAGCCCCCAGAAGACGGGGTGAGCCATTCCGTGATACAGACAGATCAGGAGCAATGAACTATGTCTCGTTCTTCGATGTAATAAAAGGACATATTCTAAATCAGTAGAGAAAGCAGATTTTAAATCTGCTAGAATAACTGTTTAACTATTAATAATAAATCTTGACACTTGCACTCATTCTATGCATCTAAATAAACTACCAAAGGACTACTGCACAACACAGCCATAAAAGAACTAGAGAAGATATATACATGAATATCTGGTGTGAAAACAGATTTTGTAAACACGACATGAAAGCAGAAACACTACAGAAAATTTTAATGGATCTGGCAACATAAAACTTTGATATCCTTTTACTGTTAAAAAATAGACAAGGTCAAATGACAAACTGGGACAGTATTTAGAACACATACAATACCCAAAAGGCTCTTAGAAACCTCAATATGTAAAGAGCACTTGTAAATCAATAGGGAAAAAAGCATCTCTATAGAAGAAGGAACTACGGATACAAAGAGGTAATTCAGAAAGGCAGCCCAGCAAATAGCCAGTCACCATACAAAAGCTGTTTAACTTCAGCTGTGACCAAAGGAACACAACTTAGAAGTCGATGTCATTTTTTAAACAGTCAAAATGGCAAAGATTTCAAAAACAACAATACTTAAGTTGTCAAGTGTAGACAAGAATTGGAAATCTCTCCCATACCTTACTGATGGTCATGTCCATTTGTGAAACTTCTGGAGTGCGGATTTTCAGTGTGCCTCGGATGCCTTGTGAATGTTCACCTCCTACTGAATCAGCAATTCCATTCTGTGGCTTTTTCCCCCTAAGGGAAATGATAAAAAGTAAATGCTAAGATTTTGTTGAACAAGGATATAAATTGTAATTTTTCATACCCAACACAGGGGAACAAAGAAACCCAAATTGACGTTCATTAAGAGCAGAATAGTTTAAAATAAACAAACTCAAAATAACTATGCATATATACATATAGGGGACCACTCTATTTTTTCACAAGTCATTTTTTAAAAAATTTTTTTGTTTATTTATTTGACAGGGAGTGAGCACAAGCAGGGGGAGCAGTAGGCTCCCCACTGAGCAGGGAGCCCGACGTGGGGCTCGATCCCAGGACCCTGAGAGCATGACCTGAGCCGAAGGCAGACGCTTCACCAACTGAGCCACCCAGGCGCCCCCTCACAAATCATCTTAGGCAAGCCCTGAATGATACGGGGAAAGTCTCATGATGCAATGCTAAGTGAAATACACAGGATATAAAATTTCACACACATTATGGTCTCTATTTTATTTTTTTAAAAACAATTTTCCTATAATCAGCAGCATTTATTTTTCCAATTAGAATAATCATATTCCACATAATTTTTTTAAAAAACAAACTATAAGGAATCTTCTCCAAATAATGCATTTTGGGCCAAGGACACAGCATGTCAAGTCATTCCTTAGGTTGAGAATCTGAACACGAAGAACAAGTTGGAAGCTCTCTCCCCTCTGAGCGTGGTTTCAGGGCGTGCTGGTGGGCGCCTTGGGGGCCCCATCGGGTTTTCTCCATCTCCACCAAACAGCCAGGTTACCGGCGTCCCTGGTTGCAGAGGGACGTCTAGGCTCATTCTTAGTGAAGTGGCCCTCGGTAGTGGTCAGTGGAGGCCACCCCAGGACGTGTGAGCCGGAGCCGAGTTATGGGTAAGACGCCCGGGGCGCACGGGAGAAAGAGAACCATGGAAGGCAGAACGCGTGGGGAGTGGGAGGTGGGGCGGGCCCTGGAGGCTCAAGCAGGGACCTCGGCCCCACTCCCCCAACCCAAGAAACACCTCCTTTGGTCACGGAGCCCTAGGCCTTCCTTTATCTGGTTCCTGGGGAGGGGTCACCGGAGGGCCTTCTCGGGCTCCCTTCTCAGGGTAGTGGTTTGCTGGGTCCCCGTGCTCTCCTCAAACCTGGGCTGTGCACTCACGTTTTCCATGGTGGCTAGTTCCGTAACAGACAGTACTTCCTCTCCCATGTACCCCAAGTCTAAAAAGGTCTTACTTCTGCTTCCTCTTGTGTAAACATCCTTCCAATTCCTTCCCTGTTTGTTCCAGGGAAATCAGGCATCGCGCCCTAGATCTGAATTTTTAGAGCTCCTATTCTTCCCATCCGTGGAGATATTTTTAATATTTCTGTTTTTGCTGTTGAATAATAGATTGCATTGTATGCTTCCATAATTCAACCATGCTTCCTTACTTCACAGTGTCATTTTTCCTCTTGCTTTATAAAAGGGATACAAATTACTTCAGACACTTTTTAGGATTTTCTACATCTAACACTGCCCCGTTTGGAATTAGCTGTGGCGGCTGTTCTCCCCAAATTAGGAGCACAGTGCTGACTTCTTGCTCACCCGCTCGCCTTCCACCTTCTAGAGCTGTTCCCGGGACCTCGGTGCCCCCCGTCACGGCACTAGCTCAAAGCTTTCCAGGATGCTGCGTCCTCTTCCTCCCACCTTGGGAAGGTGGTGCTGGGCAGTGGAGGCCCGAGACCCCCACCCAGGAGCCCTCCTGGGGAGGAATTCCCTATATTCCTCCGACCTCCCTGCTCCAGGAGGAACTTGCTCTCCCTTGGGGGGGGATGAGGCTCAGAGGAGCCCTGCACTCTTCTCTCCCTCTAACTCCCTCCAGAGGCAGCCCTGCCCCTCCAGAGCCCTGCTCACCATCCGTCCCCATCAGAGTGAGTCCCCTGGGTCAGGTCTGCTCTGCACACCCACCCACCCTCCAGGAGCCTCCCTTCCAGGGGGGCTGTTGGGCTCTAATGCTTGTTGTGAGGCCACTTGGGACACCACCTCACACTCACAAACCCTGGGAGAGCGAAGCCTGCCTTTGGAGAGGGTCTCTTTCCTGATTCTCACTGACAAGTGGGCTCACGGCTACATGCAGAAAGCAACTGTGTTGCTCGCCCGGAATGCTCAGTTGTAAGCCCACTGGATTCTCCCTGCAACGAGACGTCCATTCTTGCAGACTGAGCGGTGCAGGGAGAAGCTGAGGGTTCAGGGCGCATCCACCTCCTCGGGTGAATTTGGTGGGGACCCGCTGTGGGCCACAAGCAATGGACTGGGGACTCCCCATGGCCTAGACAGGAAGAGGCTCAGAGAGCACACAGGTGCCCAAAGCAGCACTGGGGGTCAGGGGTCACGGCTTATCACAGCCGCGTCATCGCAAAGCCAACAAAGCTTCAACTCCCACCTCCCTCTTGCACAGCCCTTTCTTCAGACCCGAGAAGGGCCCTCGAATTTCCTATGAATACTTTATGATCACCCTGCTTAACGGGGCTGAACTGTGTAGCTTCAGGCCTCCTCCAAACCAGGATCCACCACTAGTTAGGGATCCAATGAGTAACTGGGTAAACACGCTTTAGGGTTGAGGCAAAACTTGAGCTCCAGCCTCCACAAACATCCTCACTGGCAGCAGAGCCAGTGCCTTCAACAGGCTCAGCATTTAGAAAAAGAGGAAATGACTGATCTTTAAATACGTTCACAATGTCTATTATTTGCAGCTGTAAATCACATTTCTCTCGTCAGTAAGATCCTGGAGCCAGTCTCGAGCGTGGGTTCCATTTCCAACCATCTCCTGCCTCCACCAAAGGAGATGAGACTTCTTTGCCAAGCACAGTAAGTGTGCTTACCCCTCTCCTGGCTTTACAGAGTGAAAGCCAAGGGCCCAGGCAGCACATCCCTGCTCGCACCCCAACGCCCGGTGGGCAGAGATGGAACAGCCCGCAGGAAGGACCGAGGCATCAAGAGCAAACATGAGCCCTGGTCACAGCAGACAGCGTTCCATCAGCCACGTTACAAACTCAGTGATCCTTCATTCACTTTCTCTCTCATTCCTCTTCTCATTCTCAAGAAACAGAAAAAGGGCACGTGACGGCAGTGCCGCAAACTTACATTCCACACCCAATTTCCAGCCAGGCGCTCGGGCGGTAGCCCCCACGGCAGAGAGAGGAGGCGGGAGGATGGGCTGCAGACTCACACACCACATGCAGCCTGCTGTTGACCCACAGGAGGGCCACCCCGGGGCCAGGGGCCCAACCACAGAGATCTCACAGGAAAAGTATCTCCACAAATTAAGATCGCTGCTTCTTCTAGTGTCTCTGCATGATGACACTCACTTCTACCCCTCGGGATTTGACTGGCGGAGTTTATGCATGCCCCAGAGAGAACAGCTCTGCCTTTTGAACTCTTGCTCCATATCGCGCACTTTGTTAAGCTCCCAACATTATATCACTTAGTCCTTACAACAACCAATCAATACAAGTTCTTCATTATCAATGAGGGCGCTGAGCTTTGGAGAGGTTAGTAAATCATTCACTACAAGTTCGAGGGAGAATGGGGAGTAAGACTACCCATCCCAACACAACCTGGTCTACCGGCAGAGATGATGGCAATCGGCATCAAGGCAGGATGGGCCCATGTAGGGTCCCTTTCCTGGACCCTGGGGCCTGAGTGCTGTCTCTACGCGGGCACTCCCCCGGACCTTCCAAACCAGGGCTGCGTGGTTGCTGTCTGTGTGTGCAGGGCTGGCCATCGGGTCTACCCACCAGCCAGGTCACCGTCCCGTTTCTTGCTCCAACACTTTTCACTGTAGACCTCACACCGTCCACAAATTACTTTTTTCTTATTACTTTTTTGTTAAGAAATCAACTCATTATTATCAAATACAAAAAAAGGAGAAAGGACTAAAAAGCACTTGCAATCCAATTGTCACACACATGAAATGCACACCTTTTCTGGTGCTTTCTTCCAGTGCTGTTCTGTGCACCTACGTATGTCACAGGGTTGAGACCGCACGTCACACGAAATGCCACCTCCGGCTTTGTCACAGAGCACATGTCACCGGCAGCTCCCATGTCACTAATAAGAATCATTATTTTCAACGGCTCTGGAATATTCCATACGTGGGAAATATTATGACTTATGTAACCATTCCCCAGCTGATACACATTCATCCCATCTTTCCCTACTACACACTACTTACTACCTGTGAGGGATGTCTTCCTGCTTAGACATGTGTTTTCCATTTTACATCACGTCTTTGGGACTGATTTCCAGAAATGGAGCTCGAAGGTTCAGGTGCTGGCATTCTTTAGAGGGTTGATAAATGCTACCAAGTTGCTTTAGAGTAACAAAGAGCTATTTTTCAACTCAGCCAAGCAGCCAGCATTTATCTTTAAAAATATCTGCTTTAAATAATCTTGAAAAGTATTTGCTAATTTGATTAAGAAGAAAAGTCCAATAAGCAACAGAAGACAAACAGATATACTGGATGACATCACAACTGACTTCTATGCAAAAGGAAGAACAGAAACCATCCCCACCACCTCCTGCCGCAAGCCAAGGAACCCCTGCTCCACCGCAAGCGTTTTGTGACACAGTCCTCCTACCTCTTGGGATGGAGTGTGATTTCCTAAGCAGACGGCTGCACATCACTACTTCCCTCCCACCCCACTGAATCATGTAGATCCAAGTTCTCTGCTGGTTCCAACCTATGTCAGCACTTAACGAGTTTCCAAAACGCTTACGCAGCTTGCACTCTGACGTGTGTGAGATGCAAGACAGCACAGCAAGATCCTAGTTCCACATCATCCTGCCTGGTGTCCCCATGGCCTCTTCAGGAAGTCCGATGATCAAAGCAATTTCTAGAGTGCTGCCATCACAACCAACAGCACTTACTGTTCATTGTTTACTCTCTATCAAGCAGTACGTGCTTTATTTATAGAGCTATCCTTACTGTTTCTAACTCAATGACCTAAGTATTCCAAAGCCACAATCCCTTCTCCCAAAATTCCCAGGGCCAGTTGTTTCTCAGAATTAACAACTTCTAGATTTTAGAAAGGAAATCCTACCAAACACCATATACTATATAATATCCCAAGAGGACCTCAGACAGCAGACCATAACCAAGCATATTAATATTTCTGTAGGAAAGGGTATGAATATTCACACCAAATGGTATCAAGATGATAAGTAGCCCCATATCGGCTGGGGCCTCGCATAAGTGTTCCCATCCTCTCTGTCAAGGAGGCAATCACCTAGCTCATCTGAAACTAGCATCTGGTCATTAACTAATAACCTAAATGAAAAGGGATCTATAATACAGTTTTGTTTTTCCCCACTGGAATTCCTATAAACTGACAAACTGTCCACAGGTTCAAAGTAATATTAATGCACAGGTTTGGGGTTTTTTTTTTTTTTTTTTTTTAAAGATTTTATTTATTTATTTGAGAGAGAGAGAGAGAGAGCACATGAGAGGGGGGGAGGGTCAGAGGGAGAAGCAGACTCCCCGCGGAGCAGGGAGCCCAATGCGGGACTCAATCCCGGGACTCCAGGATCATGACCTGAGCCGAAGGCAGTCGCTTAACCAACTGAGCCACCCAGGTGTCCACAGGTTTGGTTTACACAGCAATATCTATGGATTTCTGTCAAGCTGATGGGATGGATGCTCTAATCAATTTCTGCCCACAGAGTCAAGGTCAAGGAAAGGTCAATAACATCAAGCATCCATTTTATTTTTCCTAATATATATTGCACAGGTGACAGTAAAGTTAACAATGAGTGAAGTGGACTGAGAAAAGCTAAGGTCTCTCTTGACAGTATGTACCACAGCAACCTGACAGCAAATTTTTAAAAGCATGAAACATCTAATAATTGAAAATAGAAACTCTAATAGAAAATTTACATAGGAGACTCGATACAGCTGAAGAGATAATTATAGGATTGGAAGACAGACCTCAATTCTCAAAAACTTACCCAGCATGGAAGAGACAGAGAAAAGAAAATGCAGAATAAAGTTTAAGTGGTGTAGCACAATATGAGAAAATATATTTCTTATCAGAATTCTAGAAGGAAAAATAGAATGGAAGAGAAATGGTATTTGAAAAGATAATGGCTGAAATTTTTCCAACATTTCCCAAAGACATGAATCTTCACATTTAGGACGCCCATAAACCCCAAGAAGGGTAATTAAAAACAATCCACACCTAGATACATCCTAATGAAACTGATGAGTATAAATGACAAAGGGAGACTTTTTAAAATGGACAGGGAGGAAAAAAATAGATTCCCTAAAATGAAATAAGAATTAGAAAGCTAGCTGTCCTCTCAACAGTAATAGGGGAAGTCATAAGACAATGGAATGATATCTTTAAAGTTCTGGGGGGAAATAGGTGTTTATCTGAAATTCTGTCAGCCAACTGTATTTTTCAAAAATGATGATGAAAATAGGATATTTCAAAAATGCTATGATTGACCCTCATTAGAGGAACTTCTTTAGGGCGAACTCTAGGAAGAGAGAAAGGATCTCAGAAAAAAACTATCTGAGATGCAAGAAGGAATGTTTATCAAAGAAAATAGTAAATATGTGCATAAGTTTAAACAAACATTCGCTGTGGAAAAGAATAACATATAATTTGTGTGGTTAAAAATAACAAGATAGAACCAAGAAACAGAGCAATTGCAACATATAATTTATAATAAAAGCATGCTAAGGTTCTTGTATCATTTGTGAAGAGGGTAAATATTAACTGTAGACTCAGTCAAGTCAAATGGTTTATGGCTTATTAATTTTAGAGTAATCAAAAATATCATTGAATATATTACTTCTAAAGTGAGTTGGAAAATAAGACAGACAGGAAGAAAAAAATTAATTTATAAGGAGGTAAGAACAGAAGGAAAAAAGAAACCTAAGAAAGGAAGGACAAACAGCATCAAGTAAAAGAGAAAGGAATTCAAGTATATCAGTAATCATAATAAGTAAAAATGAATGCACTTCCTAATTAAAAGATTAAGATTACTATGCTGAATTTTAAAAATCACAGCTATCTGCTATTTATAAGAAATGCATCTAAAATATAAGGGCATAGATAGGTAAAAAGCAAAAAGATGGAAAAAGATGTTCCAAATAAATAACCAAAGAAAGCTGGTATTGATATGTTGTTATCAATTGAGAACAAAAAATTTGAAGGCAAAAGGAATTACCTGAGATATAAAACTTTTAAAAAAAAGATCATGACATATTGATAACGGGTTCAATTCAACAGGAAAATATAATAATTCTAAGAATTTTGTACCTAATAACACAGCTTCGAAACACATAAAACAAAAATAAAATTATAAGGAAAACCTGGGAAATCTAGAATCACAGAAGATTCCTAAAAACACCTCCTATATAATCAACAGACCAAGTAGACAAAAATCAGTACTGATATAAAATATTTGATTAACAGCACTGAAAAGGCTGATAGCAAAATACACTAGGAATATATAGAAAAGAATTAAATTTTTTTCAAACACTCAAGTAACACTTACACATAGTGACCATATAAGGCAAACTGCACAATATTTTAATTAACGTAACATAAACACATAGTTTCTGACTGCAACAAAACCTAAGGCACAATTTTCTTTTTTAGTTTTAGTATCTCTAAATTCCGATCTGTGTTCCAATCAGTGATTTCTTTAATTACTGTTGCCATTTTCCCCACATTTTAGCATTTCTGAAATCTGAGCACTTCTTGTGTAGCATTTTAGATTCAATATATTATGTTAAGTTCAAAATAATAACAAAATGATTTTAAAGCAAATCCATATATTTGTCAAGTAAGAAACGCACATTCAAAAACCTCATGAATCAAAATAGTAACCATAATAAATATCAGAAAATACTTAGAGCTGAACAATAATAAAAATACTAAGTATCAGGAATTGTGGGATGCAGCCAAAGTCATGACAAGGAGCAAATTTATTGTCTTAAATTACATGAGAAAAGAAAAAAAGCCTGGAAATTAATAAACTACTAGAATAGATGAACAAAGCCAACAAAGCAAAAGAAAGGAAATGATGATGAACGGAATTTAATGCAGTGGAAATAAAGGTATGGAAGAGAGGATCAGCAAAGTCAAAATTTGGTTCTTGGAAAAAAACTAATCAAATTAATAAATCTCTGGAGATGATGAAGGTAAAAAGGAGTGAAAAATCAAATATACTAGCATGAATGAAAAAGTGGGTAATAATGTATACACAGCAGATAATTAAAATATGAAAGAATATTAAGAACACATTTAGGCCAACCAATTTGAAAAACATGTGAAAGTAACAAATTCCTACATTAAACAAGTTACCCAAACCGACCCCTGACCTCCATGATGCTCTAACGACATTAACTGCCTCGAATCAGTATTTTTTTAAAAAACTATCTACAAAGAAAATACAGATAGTTTTACAAGTAAATTCTACCAAGCATTGTCTAATTCCATCACACAACCATTTCAGAGAATACAGAAAGAATAAATATTCCTCCAACTTATTAGGCTTGTTATAAAAGCAAGGGGTAGTGTGAGAAACAAAGATGACAGGCCAACCCGACTCGTGAAAAGCAGCATGCAGGAACACAAATGCAAAAATACAGCAAAATCATTAGCAGATGAAATCCAAGTCCAAATGGAGTTTATTACAAGATTTCAGTGTTGCTCTTACATTAAGCTGTATTAATATAATTATCGTATTTGCCATGTAAAATAGGAAAACCACATGCCAATTATTGAGGCATCCTATATAGTTAAAGTAATGACAATGGTGTGGTATTGGCATGAGGGATGACAGACAAACGGAACAGAGTACGGACAGAAGCAGCAGACCCACACACACTAAAACTCGATTTCTGACAGAACTGGCATTACAGTTAAGAGATAATGGGACAACTGGTAACCCAAAGAAATAAAGAATGGGCTCCCTACCTCACCCCATATACAGAAACAAGGGATTAGTAGCCTACGTGTGAAATAATTTGTTTTTCATTTGGAAGAAAACATAACATAATCTTTATGAGCTTCACATAGAAAAGATTTTTTTAAAAGACTACAAAAGCACAATGCATAAAGGAAAAGATGGATACGTCCAACTGCACCAGACGACCCCGTACAGTGAATGAAAATAAGTCAGAAATTGGGAGAAGCTAAGTTCATCCCACCTACCATCAAAGAAATCAAGTCTAGGCTAGGTGTAGAGCTTCCGTCAATCAATCAGAAAAAGACCATCAACTCCATAGAAACACGGGTGACAGGTAACAGCGGGCACTTCATGGGGCAGCCCGTGATACGGGACGAATTCACTATAACCCAGGACATGCAAAGTGAAGCCCCAACAAAATACCATTTCACAATTACTGCCTGGATTTTTTTTTGTTTTAAGTAAAGCAGTCTGCCAACATTGAGAGTCTGTGAAGGTGCAGAGCAGCTGAGAACTGAGGGGAGCCCGTTGGTAAAACAGTCTGTCATCAGCTGCTACCGCTGAAGACGTTGCAGGCGCCATGACCTAGCCGTGCGCTCCTACAGAGACCAGTGCAGAGTGGGCAAGGAGCATGCGCAAAAAAGCCCAGAGCATCGCTGTTCACGATGGGGAAAAAACAAGAAATGCAGTCATACCGAGCCCCATGTCTGTCATGTCAGAAGGGATCCAGGAACTGTGTTAAAGAGTGAAAAATGGGTGAATCTCAAAAACAGAATGTTGAGTGCAAAAAGCAAAGCATAGAGTATAATTCCACTTATAGTAAGGTCAGAAAACAGCCCAAACTGGTCAACATCCTGTTGGAGAGGACCCGTGGACGTTATAGTAGGGACTTCTGCAGGAGGCATGGGGCTGTCCTGGGTGAGGAGCCGGGGGTGACCTGGGGACTGACTGTGTCCCATGTTTCCAAGCTCAGCGGTGAACAATTTGGTGGTGTTACCATATTTCATGGGTCATTTATTTTGTACTGTTTTTCTAATTTATGATCTATTTTGTAACTGTATTTTTAATAAGGTTAAGCATAGATTAAAATAGGAATGCCATATGCCAGATAGAATAAAAATATATAAAAATAATTTAAAAATAGGAAAACAAAGAAATTAAAAGCAAAAGAATCAACATCCCAAGATGACGATGATTAAAACCACTAATAATCTCCACCAACCACTGAGAGCTGACCTGGTCCTGGGGGTAGAGCAGCATGACCCCCGGCCCAGGTAGCGGCCGTGCCCCTCCCTGCCTTCTGTGGGAGCGCAGCCTGATGCGGGGAGCACCGCCAGACGCGGGGAGCACGGCCTGACGCGGGGAGCAGGGCCTGACGCAGGGAGCATGGCCTGACGCGGGGAGCAGGGCCTGATGCGGGGAGCAGGGCCTGATGCGGGGAGCGCGGCCTGATGCCGGGAGCGCGGCCTGATGCCGGGAGCGCGGCCTGATGTGGGGAGCGTGGCCAGATGCAGGGAGCAGGCGGCTTCAGGCTTTGCGGCTGACTGGAATGATTCCACAGCCTCCAGCCCCGGGCAGGCTGCGCATCTTTAAAAAGCGGTCAGTATTAAAAATAAGACAAGTTTGATGAGATTTAAATAAAAGCTAAATCCAAAAACCACTGAGATAAAAAAGCTCAAAGAAGGAGAGAGAAGATTAAGATACGATTAAGATATGCCAGATGTAAAGTGAGAAATATAAGAATAGACGAGATTAAGATTTAGAAACAGGAAATAAATTTTAAACAACAATAAAAAAATTACAAAGACAAACAGAGTTGAGGAAATGGTTTTTAAAAGAGCAGGTTGAATGTGCGAGAGCCGACTAGGGCAGGGGGTACTGGGGCGAGGTGGGCGGCCAGGAGGGCGGGGCCAGGAGGCGAGAGGTCCCGCCTGCCTGACCCTGTTGCCCTAAGCTTCTCCCCCAGCACCTGACACTCTCAGCAGAGGCCACAAGCCCTTTCAACAAACATTTATTTATCGATTATCCATTCTTTCTACAGACATTTCCCGAGCGCCTACTGTTTGCAAGGTGGGGAGCCCACTGTTGGCACCAGGGAGACCAGCTACTCCGTGCAAGGAGGGGGCAGAAGGAAGCACCTTGAAATCAAGGCAGAAACTGGGTGCTTCCAGGGTTTACTGCAAAAGAGCGACCAGAAGATAGGAAGACAGGACAAAAGCTCACCAAATCCCACGGCCTAGACTCGCATCTTTCGGGAGCAAGGAAGACGCCAACAAGCCTGCCGCGCCCCTTGCTTTAGGGAGAGAAACACGGGGGGTGGCCGAGAGCTGCCCACTGTATGTGTGTGGTCGTCAGCAGTGAGAAGGAGGCAACCTGGGGGGGGTCAGAAATAGAAATAATCCATCATGGCACCGGCGTCTAACGGATGCGTCCCTCCCAGAGGCTCCTGCGTATCCGGGGCTCCGGTTAACTCGGCCAAGTTTTCTTGACGCGTTTCTTCTGTGTGGACTCCTTTGTTTACACATCACTTCTGTACCCCGCCAGTCCTCAGCCCTGGAAGTCTGCTCTCGCTGAAGGCAGAATTTAGAGTTTGTTTTTAAATGGACCCTAGAAGTACAAAAATGTTTCAAAAGACATTTTTCCCACTAGTAACATGTTCCTCTCACTTCGCCGTGACTTATGCAATTCGCTTTGAACTGCAGTGTGTATATTTAAACCACTTCTCACTTTCACCTCCAAAATCCACATGGAGGAAATGTGAATTTGGGGGAGGATGACTCCTAAGATTTGCTAAAACATGTTTACATGCCGTGATGTCTCTGTCACATACCAAATAATACAAAACACGTGAACAAATACCAATACAGAGACCTGTAAAAATACCGCCCTGCCCAGTAAACATCTCTGAGAAGCCTTGACGTGGACAAGACAGGGGTCACTGCACAAGCGTGCCGTCGGTCGAGTGGACCCGGACAGCAGAAGGGAAGGCGTCAGCGGTTTGGGAGATCAGCTCGCTGGTTCAGGGAAAGCGGGTGACCCACAAAGCTCAGACAGCCCTGTGCAGCTTGCTTTTTCTGTTGAGAGAGCAAAAGCTAATGGGAGGCTTTTCTCCTTCAGTCCTGTGGGCTGTGAATGTCAAATTAAATATCTCAGTGTAATCATTTTTAAAAGCAAACACGATTCTCTTTATATGGAATACACCATTGGGCCGGACGTGCCGCGGAGGGTGAGCCTCGCCAGTCACGGGAACTTACCGCAGGGGCTACGCGCACGACAAGCGCTTCATCTCTGCGGCTTGGGGAAGACAGGCCGAGGGAGCAGCTGGCCCTCTTGCACCAACCGCAGCCTGAAAACGTGGGTCACAGGCAAAGGTCCCCGACTGGAGGGGAGCCGCACAGAACTGCCGTCCATCCCAAAGGACAGCTGGGGGTGGATCTCTTCATCCTCAGCCCAACACATCTGGAGTGCACACCCCCCCATGCACACACGGACACACGGACACACGGACACGCAGGCACACGCAGACACACATACCTGTACACACACATGCACTTCCATCACACCATATCTGGAGACCGACAGCATTAGACTGTTGTGAGATTCATGAACACAATTCCCCTCTTCTACTTACGAGCTGTGCAGCCTCGTACAATTTAAGTATCTTCCGACGGCAGAGGATCGCCATCTCTATAATAAAGGCAATTATGTGGGTGACACCGAGCAGTTGAGAGGACGAAATGAAATGACATCTGAGCGGCCTGCCTCGGTGCCTCAGTGCCCGTGGCCGTTCAGCTAACAACATTCTGTCACCAGTTGCTACCGTTACGCTTTACTGTTGTCGGCCCTACGGCGAGGGACAATCCCCGAGCAGAGGCCAAGTGACAAGGTTTGAAGAGGTGGGGGGCAAGCACACCGCCTCGGAGGGGCTGCATTTTCAGGAGGCCAGAGAGACAGACGAGTGCAGTCCCGTTAGGAGACACATGGGGCCCAGGAGCGGTGGCAGTGAGGTTCGGAGAAGGGGGCTCTGGAGACAGGACTGAGGCCGACGGGAACGAGTTTAGCACACTCCAGAGGCTGCTGGCTGTCATGTGCTGAGCCTGGAGCGGAGGAAGGGGCTCAGGGCCCACCCCTCCCCATCCTACAACCTGCCCTGGAAGCCTGGGCCCAGCTCAGCTTCTGGAGCAGGATGAGGACCAGAGAGAAACCAAGCAGCACTCACTGCAGCCCCCGGCTTTCCGGTGGAAGCGGCCATGTCCTGAAAGCCTGAGGCCAGAGGACACGCTCCCCCCGACGGGCTGGCCACTGCAGCCCTGGGAGCCAGTCCCAGGAACCAGGCCGCGTCAGGGGCCCAAGAAGACGGGGTAGCGCAGCCGGCCACAGGCCCAGCAGCGGCTGCAAGGCAGGGAGCCCCCACGCAGCCGGGGTGGCCCGGGCCCACCAGCAGCTCCGCCGGCCAGTGGCCCCGAGTTTGGCTGCTCAGGTCATGGGTCCCAAGCCCACAGCACCAGCACCTCCCAGGACCCTGTTGGAAATGCTGAGTCTCAGGCCCCAGCAGGACCAAATAAGTCAGAATCTGCACTTTAACAAGATGCCTAGGGACCTCTGTGCACGTCAAGTTCACGAGGGAGTGCCCAGAAATCCTTCAGTCTAGATGAAAGTGCACATTGTAGACAAACTACTTTCACAGGGCCTCTATTAACCCCAAATCAGTGACAGATCAGTATCTATGTGGGGGGGTGTACGACAAGCCCATTCCGAACATTCGTAGTGATTCCCACGTCGTGCCCCCCACCGCCGGTGGACCCCCGCTCAAGTGGCTCGTGGCTGTCCTCTGCACGCCTCCCAGCTCCACACTGTTCCCTCTCCCTACACAGGTTTCCATGTCCGAGTTGATGGAGGCCAGGGTTTCTGCTAATTATGCACATCACCTCCTGGCATCTGATGAGCAACAGTGACAAAACAGCCAAGGAAGCTGCAAAGAAAACATAATTTTAAACAGGAAGTGGGCACCATGCGGCTCTGTTTTGTGTGTCTGCTGGAACGCCAAGCCACGGTGAGGAGGAACCGGCCGGTGAGTTGGGGATCCCAGCGCTGACCCCATCCTCCCCGCCTGGCCCACGCAGTCTCCTGGGTGACGCCGAACAGTTCCCAAGCAGAAGCCCCCCTTTCTCAGAGTGAGCGGCCACGGGAAGCTGGGAGACGGGTTTGCAAGAACAGAACAAGTGCACAAGAACCGCAGTGCTGGGGAAATGCCCACCAGGCCCCGAAAATGGGCGGGATGCGCACTGCTCTCTGAGGGGGGGAAGGCTACGCAGTAAGGCTGAGCGGGTAACTGATGGTGGGGAAACGGACCCGAAGGTCTGCCGTCATCACACTGAGGGAGAACTGGGGCCGACCACGGGGGTGGCTGTCACTCCGGCAGGCCGACTTCATCCCCCCCACATCCTCCCCATCCTGTGCCGCTTGCCGCGAGCCCCTGGACGTGGGGCCCCCGGTGTGGTGGAAGAGGGGGGTGAGCAAGGTCCTTCCAGTGGGCTGTGCTAAGGCTTGCCGTGTCCCCATGCCACCCGGGCCCCCAGGGCCAGCAGGTCCGGGCAGCACACGATCTAATTAGCCTAAAGACGGCAGCTCACTGTGCCCTGCACCCGAGCGTCCGGCCACTGGGTTGTTGTAACAGCCTCTTTTAAAGCACTTGGACGTGTTGCAGTAAGTTCCAGAAGGCAACAACACTAAAGCTCTGCAGCTGTCACAGCAGATATTTGCCTTCCTCATAAAATCCGACGGATACGGGCTCTGGTTCCCCGCATTTCCAGGCTGTGTGCGCGACTGCTGCTGGGATCACTGTGCCGACATTTAGAGGAACGAAGTCTACACTAAGCACCGGTATCCAGGTCATAAATGGAGTCGGGACGACTGGGCCCACAGACCCGCATGGGGTGATTTTCCCAGCCTGAATGCGGACCTGGAACAAACCCAGTGGTTCCCTGCACTGAGAGCGCGGGGGCAGTGCTCTCGGGACAGAGGGCTTAGAGGAAGCGTCCAAAGTGGCCTCCTGCCCAGACTCGGGCGCAGAGCCAGGCTGGTACTGCTCGCCTGCGGGCGGAAGGCTCGTCAGGAGCTTGGGATCCAGCCCCCGATCTGGAGAGAGCCTTGTTTCTGTCCCTCGGCAGAAGCAGGGCCAGAGCGGCTCACACTTATGCGGGGGGGTTGCAGTGTCCTCGGGGGATTCACTCCATGCGCTCTGGCGTGGGGGGTCCTGGGGGACTGGGACCAGCCCAGCCCCCCAGAACCCAACCATGGGTCACCACGAGAGCAAGGCTGAGGAACACACTGAAGGCCGTGGAAGACACAGGAGCTCCAGCAGTCGGGAGATAAACCCCGAGGATTAGCCGTTTTAGGACGGAGACGTGCTGTCCGAAGTAAAGGGGAGATGATCGCCGCTCACATCCTCCACTGTGCAGAAGCCAGGACTGGGGTGGGCCCCTGTGGCCTCTGGAGGCCGCATACTTCAGACTAGGAAACGTGTCTCCGGTGCTGATCTAGTGACAGAAAGAGCTCCCAGCTACGGTGGGCCCAGAGAAGGGAAGGCAGCAGGGCCCGGTGGCCGTGCACACAGCCCTCGTCTGCAACCCCATGGCCAGAAAGACCCTGCAGTTCAGGAGGTATCCATGGTGGGGCGACATCATGCTGAGCTGTAGCGCGCCCAAGGGGGCATCTCATCCTGGACTCAGGGCCTTGGAGCAAGGCCACGCCATCCACAGCAGGGAATCATGGGTCATTTGGAAAAGGCACCTGGCGTGCTCTGGGGCTCTGGTGGGAACCGAGCAGTTACAAATGGAAGTCCAGTGGCCACGTCTCCAATGGGAAAAGCCAGGTCCACCAAGTCCTAAGGTCCACAGACCCCCCCCCCCCAGCAGTCCGTGCAAGCATGCAGGGGCACATCTGGGGTCAGACACGCCACGGTAGGGGCCGTGACCCCACGCCCTCTCCCACTAGGGCACTAGTGTCTCTCCCCAGCCGCCCCACGGGGGCGGGTCCCTGGTGCCAGCGAAGGAGCAGGACGGAGGGGTGATCTCACTCTGTGGGTGGAGTGGGGTGACGCCGTGCAGAGCCCCCCAGGGCTGGCTGGGGCTGGCCAGCCACTTGACCCTCCTCCCACAGATGCTGCTCTCAGGAGATCTCCCCATGAAACTCCTGCAAGTAAACCTGGGTCTCAGATCTGTTTTCCCAGGAGCCAGACCCTGGCAACCCTTTTAAAGAAAAAGTCCCAAGATATCGTCCTTTGGAGAAACGAAGGGTCCAGTCAATACTGCTCCGTGTGTCCGCACACAAAGCCATTTCTGACGCTGGCCTGTTCTTCAGGAAACCCCATGGTAAAGCGCCACCGTGCGGGACCTCCAGCTGGATGTGCGCTCAGTTCCCGGGGAGGGTGCGGGGAAGGACTGCGGTCGCTGCTTCTCCGCTGTCTTCCTGCCGCGTGCGGGAGCCTGTCCGCCCTGGACCTTCGCTCATGCTCGGGGTCCACGAAATCGTGCACGCACAGAGGGCAGCGGCAAGAGGGCACATCCCCGGCGGGGAGGCCCCGTGCAGGAGGGCACGCGGTGCGAGCCGGCGTCCTTCCCAGCACCCCTGCACCAGCATCCGGAGGCGGGCAGGACGCCAAGAGGGAGATGAATACTTGATGCATTTCAGGTGTCGATCCGCTCTGCACACCAGCTGTGAGACAGCTCGGCCAGCTTGGTCTCATTTTATTAGTACTTAACCACCAAAAAGGATCAAAGTCAACAGAAACTCTACTTCATAAATTACCTTCAGAGCCCTAAGTTGTTACAGGAAACCCATATAAAGCACTGCTCTTAATCCAGCACATTGGAGCAGGCGTTTTCCAGAACACATCCTGAGACTGAGGGTGGGACAGTCTCCGGTGGCAGCATGGGCGAGCAAGCATCTTTCGTGACGATTCCCCGGGTGGTGGGCCCCAGGGCCCAGGCAGCATAAGCCTCATCCTGCAGCAGACAGCTCTGCCTGCCCAACAGGTTTTAGGAAAGAAGAATCCGGACTTAGTTTTGCTTTTATGCTCAGCGTATGACCACCGCAGCCAGCTATTTCGAGGCCCTGCGAATGGCTTGCAGATCAGCAGGCCCCCAAGAGCAAAGGGCAGCCGAGGACGAGGGGCGGCCCCTCTGCCTGTCTCGCCCAACCTCCACGGGGTCACGTTTCAGCCGGCAGCTCCATCATAGGATCCAGTTTCTGACAAGATTACAAGCAGCAGATTAATCCTCTGGGCACACCTTAATTGTGGGAAAGGTCTCCGTCCCCGAAATCCACCGAAGGTCAATGACAGGTGTGTGTCAGAGGATGGCCACTGCGATCCCATCCCGCGTCCCAGGAACGGGGGAGACCACCTGGGGGGGATGGCTGCCCAGGGTCATGTGCACATACTTGGGCCAGTACGCTCAGAAAGGCAGATGTTTATTTTAAATGACCAGGGCTCCACGTTTCTCGGTGCAAGTTTCTGAATTTTAAAACATTTGATAATTTTGGTTTCTCACCATGGCTTTAAGTTACGAAAAATACGCGGAAAGCCTAAAAAAGAAAAGGATAACAAGGAGTTTGTTTTGAGATTTTAAGTATCTGAAACTGGAAAGTGCATCCTCACTCCTAAGATGTGGCTGACAAGGCCCGCCAACATCACAGGGGTGAGCCCCTGGTGTCGCCCCTACAAGTGACTCAGACTGCTGATGGGAGTGACTCCGAACCGGGCCGCCTCTGCGGCTGACAAAGCATCCCTCTGCCACCACAAGAGCAGGGCAAGGATGAGAGGCTGTGTTACGGGCTGAACTTCAAGCAGAGGTCGGAGTCCTAGCTCCCGGGACTCAGGAGGGACTGCTTTTGCATTAAGGTAAAACGAGGTCACAAGGGTGGCCCCAACCCAATATGACAGGCATCCTTGTAAGAGGAGGTGATGAGGCCACAAACAGGCACAGAGGGACGACTGTGTGAGCACACAGGGACCTCTCTGCAAGCCAAGCAGAGGCCCCAGGGAGACCCTGATCTCAGACTTCTTGCCTCCACAACGGTGGGAAATAGACTTCTGGTCAAGCCCACAGTCCACGGCACTTTGACGTGGCCGCCCGAGCTGACGGAGGCAGAAGTGAGGAGGAAAGAACAGGGCCCGGGGCTGGGAGCACAGGATCTCCCTGGGATCACGGATGGCCGCCCTCCAGCTCGGGGCTCCAGCCCCCCCTTTCCCACGGTTCTGACAACAACGGAGAGTGTGACCAGCTGACAAATGCAGGCCGAGAGCCCGTGACATGTCTCAGGGCCTGGCTCCAGCTCGGAGCCCCTTCCACTCTGGCCCTTCCAGTGGTGGGAACTGAAACAACCCCTCTTGGGCTTCAGTTGATTTTGGTTGGGTTCCTACCGTCTGGAATCTAAAAGCTCTAATGAGCGTAGAGAGCCAAAGGTATGTGGACGGTGACTTTACAGTCGGCACTCAAGGCCGAGCAGACAGGCGTGACGTGAAGCTGCTTCTCCACCAGACGTCTAGAAAATGTACCCATGAGCTCACAGTATATTTATTCTGGTATCATCACACGACATTCTGTGAAACCCATCATACAGGGTTGCTTTCTGATGTGAATTATGGCACACTCTGACTTCGATTCCGAAGCTCCTTCTGTTGGAGGACAATCCGTGTCTGAATTTAGGTATGTGAATTTCCAGGCTGCCTGTTAATACACCATACTTAGTCTTTTCTTGCAGTATTCTGTCTCGCCATCCCGAGAGTGAGGAAGCCGGCTTATCCCATGGAAGCCACCCTGGGGTTCCACGTCGGGGGTTTCAAGCGGGTTGCCATCAACACAGGGACACCCCAGTCACCCTCCCCCGGAAGAGGCAGTAACACAGGAGTGTGGCCCTGAACGGAGACCAACTGGAGTCCGTGTTCAGCCCCGAAGCGGGTCAGATGCGTGTCTCTGAGCAAGTCACTGAACACCTCGAGTCAGCGCCGCTGAGAGGACAAAATTTCAAAAAACGCACATGAAGCATTTATCACGGTGCTGCACAGCTCATGATGCTCAACAGAGCCTAAGCTTTAAAATCAGTGGATGGCATCCTGAAGCCAAGACAGCACGGATTTGGGTTAATAATCAAGTTCAAATCTCGCTCTCCGCCACGGTGGGTGTGTTGGACCAGTGGGGGCGTGAACAGCAGGGACGCCGGCTGGGAGGCGTCTGCGAACGCGGCACCATCTCTGCCACTTTCCTCTGAAGCCGGAGCTAGTCTAAACTTCAGAAGCGCCTCCAAAAACTGACAAGTACAGGCTCCATCTGATTTTAAAGTGCGATGCGCTGTCTCCTGGCTCTGCCCAAGCTCTGTGCTGTCCCCTCCCCCGGACACGTGTGCGGCAGAGCAGGGACCCGATCCCGTGGAATCTCGCATCCCCTGGGGGGGCGTCTGGAACGCGGCTGCTGACAGGAGGGGTGCAGCTTTCTAACGAGCTGCTGGGCCAGAAGCCCAGCCAGCCCTGTGCTTTACCCATGTCAGTGGCTTTGCTGGGCTGCCTCAGTCCTGGGGCGAAGCTCAGCTTCCCACCTGCGTCCCTCTGGGAGGCGCCGGACAGAAGAAAGGTCCCGCCAGGCCCTGGAGGAAACTACCGGGCTTCGGGTGGTCCCGGCCTCTCCCCAGGTCTTGATTTCTGGACCAGATGAGTCGGAAGGTGCAGACATTGAGTCTTCGTCACAATGCCCCGAGGTGATTTTGGCCCGGTGCAGTTTTTCTCAGCGTGAGTCTGAGATGCATGGTGTCCTTGCCAAACATGCAGATGCCCAGGCCTCGTCTGACCTCAGGAGTCAGGAGCTCCAGAACTGGGGTCAGGCAGGACCGGTCCCACAGCTGGTTCTGATGCAGATGTCCGGCCAGAGGGGAGCCCCGGCTGGGGAGAGGCCCCGGAGGCCCCGCCCCACCATACCTGCCGCTCCGACGTCACTGGCCAGAAACGGTTTTCCCCGAGCTTGAGTGGGCGTGGCATCTGGGGCTGTCTGTGAGGATGCAGATCTGGTGCGACTGAAGGGAGGTCAGGGGTCTGCTTTATGACAAGTTTTCTGGGGACTTTGACATGGACGGCCACGGAACTGCTGGATGGACATCCCCCACATGGGGACACTGGTCCCGTGTGTCACAGCCCCCTGCACGGAGTGAACGCTCTCTGTGCCCTTCTGAAAGAAGGCGGCTCTGGCCATCACCCCAACCAAAAGGGAACAAATACACGGAAAGTGACATCTACATATGGAAGTCTGCCCTTGTAAATTATTCCGTACCTACGCAGCTATGAGTGTTGGCATGACCGTTCACTTGCCGTTTGACCAAGGGTCTAATGACTCTGAGCGGCACCAGTGGGAAGACTGGGGCTACACAGGTGTACTGGGTACCTTCTCAAGGACTGTGCTGGGCAGCAGAGGGACGATACCGCACCCCCAGCTCCCAAGCGCCCGACACACGTTGTCCCCTGGAAACCTCCATCCTGGTCACGTCCAGGCTGTGCGAGCCAGTTCAGCTTTGCCTCTTTGTCCCAAGAAGCAAGTTGCCAGGCAGAAGGTGCAAGTCCAACAGGATGACGGGAAAACCTGTTTCCCCACAGCCCCGCAGCCTCGAGGAGAAGGAGGCACGGGCCAGCCGGAGGTGGCCGTGTTCACGGGGATGCGGCCAGGATGAGGGCTGCCCTCGCCGCTGGAGGACCCACAGTGTAGAAAGGCCCTGGCATTCCCAGGGTGATGGTACAACCCAAAGATGGTACTGGGCTGGGGTGAGGAGCAGTTGTCGGACTCCGGCAGGTGGTGGGAAAGGACCTTTGGGGCTGGCTGTCCACCCAGTTTCACCAGGAATGTGGACTCTAAAGTAGACACATAAGGGCCACAAATGATGTGCGTCCTCCCACCTGCTGCCACTCTTTGAGAAAACATCCTCCTGAATAAATCCAAGGAGCATGCTAGAAGAATGCTGGGCGGAGGCTGCCCGGAGCCACTCTGTGGGGTGTCCAGGGGAGGCTCAGGGCCTGGGGTGCTGATGCGGGGGTGCAGGGCAGGCCCCGGGGGCTGGCACATGGCAGATGAACCCCACTGTCCTCCCAGGAGCGCGGGGAGCGCCCGCAGACTGGCAGGCTGCCCTGGTCCTGTCCCTCCCCATTCTTCCTGCCTGGGGCCGAGGCCCATGCCCAGGATGGAGCAGCCGTCCCGTGAGGGCCCCAAGGACGGGCAGCAAGCAGGGCCTGGAAGGTGAAGACTTCTCTGACCATCAGCGCCGGTCTCCCGGCCCCTCCCTCAAACCCCGCGGGCTGAACGGCCGAGTCCGTCACAGCCAGGAAGCCTGCCGGGCCAGGCAGTGGGGACAAGGACAGGTCCTGCTGGGCCACGCTCACCCTGTCAGGAGACCCAGGCTGAGTCCCAGGGGCGCCAAGAACGGGGGCCCAGGGCTACGTCTGGGGTGAGCGGGCGCCCCGTCTGACGGGGTCAGATTTCACTGGCCAACAACACCTCCGTGCTGTGGCTTCAGCTACTGTCCCTGCTTTGACACTGCGGGCTCCCACGGTCAATCTGCCGAGCACACACAGGCGCTGGTTGTGCGATGCAGGAAGGGGACGCGCCCCATCGCTTACATGTGTGTGCTGGAATTCTATTTCCTCTTTGATGAAAGAGTTGAGATTTTTACCCTGTCACAGAACAAAGGGGACTGTGACTTCTGTTTCCCATTTGCATACCTGATTTTATGCACTTTTGACAGCTGTATCATGCTTCTGACAGTTATGATTCCCCCCTAAGGGAAGCAGAGCGGGGGAGCCTCTCCCTTGCCCGTGTTGGCTCAGCCCCAGATGTGACACTCTGCGGAACCTCAGGAATGGGTTCAGCACAAAGTTTAGCCTTCCGTTTGGAAAACAGCCCCACAAATCTCTAATGAGACAATTTCCTAAAGGTAAGCAAAAACACGCTGCTAAGTCATCTGCTTCAAAATGCTAAGCATCCGGGGCTGGGCTCCCCTGAAGAACATTCTGGCATCGGACCAGAGGTCTGGAGCTGCCCATGCTGGGCAGGCGTCTGTGTGCCGGGCGCCGCGTCCTCCTGGGGACACTGCTGCAAGGCGGGCACAGCCCCACCAGCATAGAGCTCGCGGTCTAGCGGAGACACGGGTCCCACTTACACAATCACAGACATACACTCCCGCGGCGCTGAAGATGAGGAGACCCACACAGGGCTTCCCGAAAGAAGCCGTATTTGAATGAATCAAGATGCCGCCACTTTGAGCCCCACAGACCTGGGAGGTCGACCAGAGTTCTCCAGGAGAGACGCTGATGCTAGAGTTTTTCTCTAGTCTCTGTCTTCCACACTGGCTGGCCCCAGGCACGTCCCTCACGGAGGACTGGTGATGCCAGAGGAAGGCCTTGCCCTCCTGCGGCTCTGGTTTCCACACCAAGAGCCTCACACCCTCCCCAGCTCCCTGCAGGACCAGGCGGGGCGAACCCAAGGGCTAACATCAGAGGGAGCGAGAGATGCAAATACCCTCTTCCCAACCCCGATGAGTTGCACATGATTTCGAACAGTGCACCAAAGGCTACCTCCGATGGGAGCTGCAGGATGCGCGCTCCCCAGGTGGACGGCAGGTGCGGGGTCGGGCCACAATCTGGTCCTAAACTAAAATGAAGTAGAGACGAGACCCCCCACCAAAGCAGTCTGTCCCGTCCTGAGAGATGTCAACAGGCACACGACGCAATTTTCTCAGATCTTGCCCCAAACAAACAGTGCCACAAGGGACTTTTTCAGACATCACAAGATTCACCCAGGTCCTAACACTCTCTGAGTAGCAGCCCTTGCTGTGACTTCAATGATAACCCAAAGCCAGAGGCATGTGACCTCATGCTGCCTGGTAAGCGTCTGCTTGTGATCTTCCAGACAGAAATGAGCTCATGCCCAGGCGGGCACGTGCGTCCACTGCTGCCTGGTGCCCCAGCCCCCCCGGGGAGGACGGCCTTCCTCGTTTGCTGAGTGGCAGGACGCAGGGCAGGAGTGCACGTCAGGGGTCCGCTGCACAAGCCGCCCAAATCCAATCCAACGCACCGGCCAGATCCTTTGAGTGGGAGCACAGACACAGCCGTTCTACGGAAATTGTCACACTACCGAACTACAAACAGGGTCCGTCAAAGAGTAAAAAATAGTGGTACTTTCTGGAGAAAAATTATGGCTGCCACTTGCAGGTCCTCTGTAGTAATTAACCGAGATGCGCAGAGGTGATGAGAGGCCCCGAGGACTGCATCGCTCAGGTAGGCAGCATTCCCCTCGGATCACCCCCACACTATCATCAGGGTGTTGTCAGGACAAACAATACCCTCATCTAGCTCCTTTTCAGGTCACCTGATTAACTGGGGGAAATAGAAACCGAGAGAACAGAGCGTGTCCTTGCCCCGAGGCAATAAATGTCACTGAACGTCCAAGGGACCGGCCTGCCTTCGCTCTGCACTCCGCCGCAGCTCTCCTGGGGCCACTCAGCCGCTCCTCAGCCGCCCTTCAGGGCCAGACACAAGAGCCACCTCCTCCTGGAAGCCTTGGCCAACCTGCGCCAGGCAGGAAGGATGCCCGGAAAGGCCCGGACACAGTTCAGTTTCCACAGTGTGGGGGCTCCTGGTCTGCACGCGACGTTGCCGTCTGCCCAACGTGAGCAAATCTGGGATGGCTCAAAGGAAACTGGCCAGTAGCCACCTGGTAGCCTGGAGGCCTCCCTGATGGTGGAGAGCTTCTCTTTCCTAAGTCCAGCCCGCCCTTCACACTTTGTGGAATGAGGGGCAGACCACCCGGGAGGGAGCCCGTCGGGCCCAGATGCGGCCCTCAAAGGTAGAGAACGTGAAAGTTTCAATGTACAGCGCAACCAGAGCGTATGGAATGGGGAATCTCACGCCTGCGCCTCAGGAAAACGAAGCCTGAGAGCCGACAGACTGATTTCCCGAAAACGCCGGACTTAGAGAAAACCGCACTTACCCCCTGACCAACGCGTGCCCGCCATGGGTCGGTCTCCATCCTCAAGCCAGGGAACTCACTCACTGCTGGGACTCAGGCTGGACGCCCCCTCTTTGCACTCCCGCCCGTGCGTGCAGCCGTCCCGGGCCTTCCACGGGCTCCTGGCCGCTCGCTACAGCGCCTGTCTCCCCAGCTGCAATCCCTCTGCTGTTCCCGAATGAGCTCAGGGTCTGGTCGGTGGAGCTTGCCTCAGTTTACCTCTTTATTTGGGTTGACAGGAAAGTATGTTTCTTAGAAAAGGAAGCCTGGCCCACGGACGTCAGTGCAGGGCATGGAAGATGCTTGTTGGCAAAGCTATTCATGATACTGTAATAGTGACCCGTCCCTGTGGGGGTGCTGCATGCCAGAGCCAGGGCTCAGTCCCTCGGCCCCAATCTCAGAAGACATGGCTACAGTCTGTCCTCTCTGGGGAGCGGTGGCTGGACAGGGAACGCCAGATTCTCTCGTGAAGGTCTGGAACAATGCTGACTTTTCAATGATCCCAAGGGCATTGCTCTTCTAATAAATGTAGGGGACAAGAGGGGTGTGTGCACGCGTGCGTGTGTGTGTGTGTAGACTTTCTCTGTTTTCCCGGCCCACGCTGCCCCGTGTGGCGGAGGCCTTCAGGAGGGAGGTGTGTGGGCCGCGGCGCCACCCTGGGCTTCCTGGCGGGGAGACGGGCCCTGAGCACCTGCAGGCCGCGTGCCCTCGGTGACCGGGTTTGGGGCTGTAGCTTGACTAGAACCTATTCATCCTAGGTGTGCTGCTGGGCATCGCCAGCCCCGCTCAGGAAACCCCGCATGTGCGCCTGGGCCCCCGACGAGGCCAGGCGCCCCCTCCCTCGCCCCAGGAGCAGACTTGAGCTGGGCATGCAGGCTCTGAAAAGCAAGCGTTCTTCTGAACCCTATGGGCTCATTATTCACCAGAACACTGGCAACATAATGCATTTTCATTTACTTAGCCTTAAATATATGTAAATTAAAGGGTTTTCTTTTATTAAAAATAACACGGAACTCACCACTGATGTGTTTTTGTTATTCTAAAAAAAAGCAGTAGTAGAGGAAGGGGGCTCTAATAACATCTCACATTCAGATCTGTGTCTTGCTGGAGAAAGAGGGGCCTCTCCGCCCCAGGGCCCGAGCTCCGCATAAAACCGTGCCCACCGGTGCTGCCACGCACATTCCCTGCCACACACACTCGCATTGTCTTACGTTGTGATGGAGGAACGGCTCACCCTGGTTGGAAGCCTAATTGTCGCCAAGAAGGAGGACCAGATTGCAGCTCTCCGTTGGCGCGTGGAATGTTGGGGAAGCAGTGGTCGGTGGGGGAGAGTGTGCCGAGCTTCATTAACTCAGGAGGGCAACGGCCCCACCGCGTCTTCCCGAAGAAAGGACTGGCCCATCATGGTGCCGCCTCCCTTGCCAGCCCTGTGCCCTGTACCCAACGGCCACAGAGCCCTCAGCAGCCTCCCTGTCCGTCCCTGCCTCCGTGAGCAGCACTCGCCGAAACTCCATCCGCCAACAGCCTGGCCTTGGGCCCTCCGCCAGCATCCGTCCTCGGGGACCTCCCGATCCTTTTCAATGGGACGCCCCGCCTACTGGGCCCCCTGGGGCAGCATCGGGGCGCGGCCGGAACAAACCACACGCTGCATGGCTCAGGGCCACAGAGCTCCATTCCCCCCCCCCCCCCGGCTCTGCAGGCCTGAGTCCACAAGCAAGGTGTCGGTGGCCACGCCCGCTGTCCCAGCCCAGTGGCTTCAGCAATCCTTAGTGTCCCCGGCTCAGTCCCATCTCTGCTGCTGGTCATGTGGCATCTTCCCGTGTGTGTCTGCATCCTCGCTTGGCCTTCCCTGTGTCTCTTCTTCCATAAGGACGCCCATCACTGGGTCAGGGCCCGCTCTATTCCCATATGATCTCACCTTACCAATGACGTCTGCAACCACCTCTGTCCAAGTAAGTTCACCTTCTGAGGTTCTGGGGAGGGCCCAACTGCGGTGGGCCGAGGATGCTGCGATCCCCACTCTGCCGCCGTCCCGTCCACCCTGCTTTGAGCTGTCCTCAGCTGTCACGCCTCCTCCGTCAGCGTGGCCCCCACCAAGCCTGCTTGGTAGCACTGGCTTTCCGGGGCTCCCTCTGCCTGAGCTCTGCTCCCCCCACACGCTCACCGCGCACGGCGCAGGCCCGTCCGCCACCTCAGCGCCCCCAGCCTGGCATCAGTGACCATCTCAGACACCGCCCTCCTGTCTCCCGCTAGATCCTCGGCTCCTGCCTGACGGGGTCACGTCTCACTGTCCTGTCTGCACCCCAGCATTGAGCGAGGTGCAGTGCAGGTAATCGGGAGACATGGGGGGGGTGCACGTCCTGTTCCAGTGACATTCCAACCCTGAGATTACCAGACAAACAAGCTCTGGGGACACTGCCTTTTGAGTTCAAAAATAATATTAGAGGATCAAAAGTGTTTTAGACCACCTACAGCATCTTCCTAAGAAAACAAAGTATGTGTAGAACTAAACAGGCCCAGAGGCAGGGGATTACAGATGTGGGTGAGTCGCGGCACAGGAACGGGGTCGTGGGGTGGGCTCGGTTCCCTCACAAGGCTCTCCTCTGCCATCGCCGCCCCCTTGCCAGGCCACAGCCCGGAACCCGCAGCTTCGAGCCTTCAGCGGGTGACTGTCCAGCCAGCACGTCCCTGAATGGCCCCAGCTGAGGCCTTGCCTTCTCCCAAACTGGCAGAGAATCTCAGTGAGACGCGCAGACACCTTGCTCCTTCTGTGCAGACAGCACATTTCCGGACTTGGGACACATCTAGGGCTACGGCACAGGGGACCACGCGCATCTCTGCCGCAGCCTGGTGTCAGCCAGGGAGAGCCGCGGAGCGCTGTGCGTGGGTTCCATGGTGGGGAGAGTGCCTTGCTCTGTGTGGCCAGTGCGCCCCCAAGTCCTGGCCTCAGGAGCCTCTTCCTCGGGAGCGCTAAGGGGGCCGAGAAAGAGGCCTGGGCCCAATCCCGAGGTCCAGGAGTCACACACGGCGCGTCCCTCTGATTCTCCTCCCTCGCTGGCAGAAGCTGCTGCAAATCCAAACCGCCACGGAAAAGCCAAGTCCCACACAATACACGGTAACTGCAGATGAGGCTGGACCACAACCAGGGCAGAGCGATGTGGGCCGACACAGTCCTGCCCCGTGGCATCGAAATCATTACAGAGCCTGCTATCTGCACGCTTGGTTTGTTCTCACCCAAGACCCGGTGTGAACACCGACAGAAACAGTAAAACCCGCTGCTGGCTGCATGTGCGGCGGGCGGGGCAGCCCCGGGCAGCAGGAGCTCAGACGAGGACGCAGGGCCAGCCGATGAAGACCTGCCTCCAGGTGGGTGGCGTGCAGGCTGACGTGGCCGGCGTGGCACCTTCCCCACCGGACACTCACCAGGCCAGCTCAGCCTGGCCCTCAGCTCACAGCCGGTTTACGAGAGCCTGACCTCAGGCTCGCTCTGTCTTGTATGTGTCTCTCCTTCCAGAGACCTTCAGGGAACGGGGCTGACTTCATGTCCTCACACCCGGGGTCTCAGCTGACGCGTGTGCTCAGGGGTGAACCTTCCAGAAGCACTTCCTCCCAAGACACAGCCTGCACGCAATTCCACTCCTCAGAGCAGATGACGGGACAGAGTGCCGATGGGACGCCCTTTCCTGCTGTGTCCCTTCCATCGCAAGGGGAGAGGGAACCACGGCTGTGAGGACAGGCTGGGCAGACGGCAGGCTGAAGGCAGACTTTGAAAGAAAGCAGCAGAAGGAAGTGTCAGGACTGGGATGTGGACCAGCTCGGTGAGCGCAGAGCAAGCGACCGGTGGAGAAAGTGATGGGGTCCAGCTCTCCCGCCCCAAGGACCCAAGGTAAAATTCTGCGTTGTCACCCCGTGTGCCAGAACTCTGGGACCACTGCGCTGTCTAACGCCGCCCCTTCTGTGGAGCACAGGAAAGTGCTCCCACTGGGAGCACACAAGGATGGAACAAGGCCAGTGTGGGGGACAAATCTCCCCTCGAAGACCACAGCCCTCACCCCCTGGCTCAGGGAGGACCAACGGCTCGTAGCCGAGACCCCTCCACTATGGCCTTGTCACTGAACTGATGCCACGAGGCACTGTCAGCCAGTCCGCCGGGAAACTGTGCACCCGCTGTGGTCGTGTGAAACTGCGGAGTCGCCAGACTTCCAGGACGCGCGAGTGAGCTCGGAGGCAGGAGTGCTGTGCACAGCCGATGCGGGCTCGCTGCTGGGGACACGTGGGGCCGGGCAGAGGCCTGGATGACGGCCGTCCCACCACAGTGCGGAGGCTGGGGTGTGGACGGGTGTCCAATTCTGAGGCTAAGCACCCCCGCTCCAGCAAATCCAAGTGAGGACAACTGTGTTCTAGAAAGTATTTCCCACAGTTCTGGGCCCCCGAGAGGCAGGGAGACCATATAATCTGACTGAATGCATCAGCGGGCGTAGGTTTGATACATCACCAACCCCGAGACACGGGCAGAACCTGTCATCACTGACCTTCTAGAAGTCCAACCAATTATCTCCCCGATTCCTCCATTGGCTTGAGATGGCGAGTTGACAGAAAGTGGCGCAAGCCCACATCTGTAACTCTCTGCGATCCTCTCTAGGGAGGGGACAAATGCGGTCCAGTCACAGACACCTAAGCCGAACCACATGTGTCTGCCTTTTTTATACATCAGCTGTTTAGCTCAGGGAGGAGAAAAAAGCCAGCATGAACACCATTCTCCCTTCGTGCGTAACACGGGGGCAGGCCCCAGCCAGCAGTTAGAGGGGCTGCTTCTACCCACGTTTCAGTCGGGAACAGAGGGCAGAGGGAGTGGGATGGGCCCCAGCCCCACGAAGCAAGTGTGGGGAAGGCATCTGCTCCCCGTGATCACAGCTAAGGAGGCTCACTGCACTTTTGCTCACAAACACGGCCCAGGAAGGCTAAACATCCCCTTCCCGTTCAGGATCACATCAGAACCAGGTTTCTTCCCCGAACTTCATCTGATTCAGCCCTCTCTGGACGTACTGCGTTCCAGACTCTTGCCAGGACCACTCGGCCGGCCCCCCTGAGCATCAGACCCGGCAGCGATCTGGGGGCCTCTGGCCGTGGAACGGGCAGTTCTCGAGGAAAGAGGCCGCCGTCAAGGGAACAGGCCGGGGAGATGCACACGCTTGAGGGTTCTTGTCTCCAGGGCCACAGTCGAAAACCACATCCCAGGGTGAGCCTGATGGGTCCTGGCCAGGCAGGAAGCGGCCAACACTCAGGAGAGAAGGCAGGAATAACACCTCGAGGCCGCGTGGTGTGAGTACTGGGGCGGTCCCGGCCGGGAATGGGGACGCGCTGTCTGGAAGCCACGGCGGGCGCCCTGCGCCTGGTATGGGGGCCGCGCTGGCCTCACCCGCTGAAGGACCGTGGGCAGGGCTCAAACGCCTCAACAGTCATGGCCTGCCCACCCTGCTCCCGCCCGGTGCCCGTGGGTCCTTCTTCAGGCAGAGACCGGGCGCCGACGCGTGCTCCCGGGGCAGCATGGGCTCCGCGCCTGCCACCAAGCCGCTGAGAGCTCGCCGGCTGCCAGTTCAGCTGCACGGCCCTCAGAGGGCCGTGTGGCCGCGCGGGGACCCGTCCGCACCTCGGCGACCTTGAGTCGGCAGCACTGGGTTCTCGGTCAGGACAGAAAAGAGAAAGAACCTCCAAGGGGAGGGAAAACAGGAAAAACATCCCCTCTTCCAAACTTGGTCCCTTTCCCTCCAAACCGGCTTGAGATGCCCCAGGACTGCCCAGCTCCCCTTGGAAATTGAAAACATATTTATCCTGTGGTTGCTGGGCGGTGGGTTTTTTTGTTTTTCCTTTTGAATTGATGGGAACTCGTCCACTTTGCCATGAGGAATGCCAAAGAAAGGCATGATTAAAAATGGAAGAAGAAAGTCTTGTAAAGGCTGTTTACTTGGGTGATGACAGCAACACAAACGGTCCTTTCTCCTTGCGAGGCCCGCCCACCGACGGAGCAGAACAATGGCTTCGGGGCTCTGGACAGCGGGCTGCCCGGGGAGGCCTCCCGCCCCGCCGCCGCCACCAGCTCCCCCGGCCCCCGCCTCCTGCCAGCGCCCGGCCGCTAGCTGCACGTCAGCCCGGCCTCCGACCGCCAGCCACCCGCTCAAGTTCGTGTGTTTACACAGTTCGACGGGTCTCTCTTAATTATCAGAAAAAGTGGAAAATCACCAATACTAAAGCCAAGGGGGCAGGCTGACGGGAGAGAAAGGGCACACGTTGGGCGTGCACCGATCGAAGCACAGAGCTAACGCTGCACCTCGGGGGACCCTCGCCCTGGGCGAGCGCAGACCGGCCACGCCGTGACTTCAGGGCGAACCCCGGGACGCTCTCCTCGTCTGCAAATTGACGGATACATGTCAGAAGCAGGCGGCTCTGGTTACAGAGGGTTTAAGTTACCCCAGCAAGTAAATAACAAAAGTTACATCATTTTTATCAACATTCATCATTCTAATTGCCTGAACCTCCAGCAGAACAAAGTCACACCACAGTTTTATGGTATTTGATTAATGAGGGCAGGAAAATTGAAGTTTTTGCAATAAAACTAAAAAAAAATCAACAGACTTTTATCGTTTTTTTCCCTTATGATTTTAATTTAATGGCTCGTGTTTTCATTACTGCAGAGGCTGTACACTTCAGCTTGCAATTATGTCCCATCTGTGAAGCACTGTGTTATTACAGTTTATTCTAGTAGCTTTTCAATCACTTTTGAGTTGGGCTTTTACAAGTATTCTTGCAGCAGGTGGGCTTCCTGGCACGAGCCCAGGAACACACAAAGCGCAAAGCTGGAGTTTAATGGCAGCGTATGTGTGTGGCACAGAGCACCAGCCTTCCCCCATATGCTGCTAAGCAGCCTCTTCAGCCTGCCAGTCACTGTCCTTACTGACTACAGTCTCTAAGTAGTTTTCTGCCAGGGAAAAATATACCAAGGCAGCAAATTTCTCCAGTGCACCATCCTTATTACTGAGCCACCCTGTCATTAGCACACGCACAATGAACCTGAACTGGGGATGCATACCAATGAGGTGGCACGGAGCACTTCTGCTTCTTATCACTATGGAAACGCCCCCGCCCCCCCCCCCCCGGCTGCAGTGGACAAGCAGGAATGTCCCCCACCCATATGTCACCTAGTTAACACTGTACACTGGGATGTGAACCCAAATCCGCTCCAGCCGTCCCAGCGGCGGGGAGAAAGAGAGGAGACACGGAGCCTCGGCGCCCGGGAGGCACTGGCCTCCAGAATCCCGGTTCTGGCGCGGCCACCACCACGGCAGCATGCGCAGGGGTCACGTTCTCCCGTGAAAGCTAGCGACTGGGTTTGAACAAGCCACAAGAAATCGCTTCATCCCATTCAAAAAATGGAGACTGAACATTTTTGGTTTTGATTTGAAAAAGAGGGCTTCGTGTGTAAGAGGCTGGGGCGGCTCCAAAGCGCGGAGCTCCCAGCCCTCCGCGGAAGTTTCACCTGAGCCCCGCACGGAGACAAAGACTCACAGTGTTTGTGTGTGAAGGACCTTCCCACCTGCACACTGCGAGCTTTGCAGGGACACGAGGACAAGGTCTTTTGTTTTCCGTGTGTGTGTGTGTGTGTGTGTGCGTGTGTAACAAGGGATTTTTCTCTCGCAGCTCAGTCTGTATATGCCTCGGAGGTTCTGACATCCACGTTTCTGCACTGTGGCTTGGGGCATCGCCCTTGGCCGTGTTGGTCCCCAGTGGATGACACACCGTAGCTTTGCTCTGCTCCCAACGCCCCCGGCAGTTCCAAAATCACGTGCACCCCGAGTGCTGGCACCGAGACTCAGCATCACCCCCTGAACCGGCTGCCCCTCTTCTCCAACGGCCCCTCCACACCCTTCTCCGCGTACTGAGTGCGCTGGGCTGTCTCTCCTCGTGCGGGGACAGTCTCCGCTGTCACTCACCTGGCGGTAGAGACCACCCCCCAGGCGGACTGCACCAGGAGTGAGCGCAGTGCAGGATCGCATCCCCCCATCACGCACATTCCGGGACCCCTGGTGAAGTGCAGAGATCCTTCAAGTAAGATGGGGCAGCAGCCCTGAATGCACTGGCAATCTAAGTGAAGTACTATTTAAGGCACAAATACAGTGTTATTTTTCAAGAACTGTGGAATAGTCATGCTGCTACGTGGTGTGACAAACTGACTTCTGAACACAAAATCAACTAGACTAATGTCAGCACTGGCGATATTCCCCAGGTACCATCACTTATAGAACATTTATTTTTTATTATAAAAGCAATTCTAGATATATGTGAAATTCACTGGATTCTAATGGGAATAATTTCCTCCTGCATAATGTGTCCCGATGGGAATCATACAACTCTTTGATTTTTGTTTTTAAGTTAAAGACATCAAGGGAAAGAAAACTCCTTCACGGAGAAGAAAGAGCAGAGCTCAGCCAGAGCACTCCACTCAGCAACTCGGGGAGAGTCAGAGGGAGGGGGCAGCCAGGGAGCCTGCATCCAGCGCCAGGGGCTGTTGGCCATTCTCCCCAAACACAAGAGGGGCAACCCGAGTAGGAGCTGAACCGGGAACAATTCGTAACTTCCAGCTACTTGGGAGATTTCTGTGGGAGATTTGAATTATCCTAGAGAACACACATTCCCTGGGCCAGGATACTACAATTGAACTTAAGAAACTCGCACTTACATTAAGTACATTTCCTTCCTTCTCAAATCGAGATCCTGAAACCCATCATAGATGGCCCTGCCCACTGCTAGGACTCAGATGGGAACAGAACGTGTGGCCTGGGTTTTCCATTCATCCCCTTGGGAAGGACAGCTAACCTCTGTCTGGACAGTATAGGATCGGATGCAGCTGGAGAGCCGGGAGCTCCTTCAGCCCAGAATCCACACCACTAAGCCAGGCTCTTCCATGACCCGAGTGGTGGGGGCGGGGGTGGGGCTCTTTCTGTTCTTATGCAGGTGCTCCATCCTCAGCTCCTGGGCCCAGACCTCACGCTTTCCAGGCAGCCGAGCTAGGACACATCTCCCCACAGGACAGACCCAGGCAGGGTGCTGGCACGACACGCAGCCCCCCGGGTCCCTCCGTCAGAGCGTGGAGACAGGGTCCAGCCACTGCACCAGCTGAGTCTCACTGGGTTGCCCTTGGGCCTCGCTTGCCTGGCCAGGGGTTGAAGATGCTGCCCACCTGACTAGTGGCCCAGGGTCAGGGGCCCACAGACAGGCATCCGCTCCCTTCGGCAAGTGTCCCGTCCCATCAGATAAGCATCTGGGGGGTCAGAGCCCGTACATCATGGTTATTAAACACTCCAAGCACCAGTCTCTGTCCACACTTCTCCTTCATGGAGGCTGTTCTGAGTTGAACTGTCCCCCAAAAGACAGTGAAAGCCCTAACCCAAACCTCAGAATGGGTCTTATTTGGAAATAGGGTCATTGCAGATGTAACTAGTTAAGATGAGGTCACCCCGGAGTAGCGTGGGCCCTAATCCGATATGACTGGTGTCCCTATAAACACAGGGACATTTGGATGCAGAGAGGAGACGCAGGGAGAGGACAGTGATGAGAGGATGGAGGCAGAGCCCCTGGGGCCCCCGGAGCCAGAGAGACAGGGAGGGCACTCCCAGGGCAGCCAGAGGGACCGGGGCCCTGCCTGACTGGAACGGGTACCGCAGACGGCCTCTCCTTCGCCTGTCCTCCTTGGAGGCGCCGGTTTACAGAAGAAGAACCATCTCAGAAAGCCAGGCCTGTGCTCAAAATGAACAATACTGACAAAAACGTATACCAAGGCACCAACGCAGTAAGGCCAATATTTACCATCTCTGATGAGTGTTATAATACGTGTCAGTGAACAGCTGGTTTCGTCTCTGATGAGCGTGGCTGGGAAGGGACCTGGTCCTTTCCCCTGGGAGCTGGGCGCCTCCCCTCCGCAGCCCCCCGAGTGCCAGGTGGCTCCCCCCGGCCGGCCCGGCACAGATGAAGTCTCAGCTTGTGTCCCTTGCAATTACGCACGCCGAGAGCCCGCGAGCTGGGAACACACGCCAGCCCGTCTCTCCCTCGCTACTGACTCCACACCAACCGGGAAGGGAGACGGATACAGTAAATGCACAGGTAGCTCTGTCTTCCTGTGCAGGTCAGGAGCCGCTAAAGGTTCTCTTTTGTGAATGCCCACGAGTGTGGGTCTGTGACCTTGCCCACGGGGTAGAAGGCGCCTGCTCTCTCCTTCCGGAAGCTCTCCTGTAGCTTACCCCCAGTGACCCGTCACGACTGCCCTCCGCCCCCCACGACACCCTTCCCAGCGCCTTTTACGGCTTCCTTCTGCTCCATCCGTGTCTCTGGTGGTGGTGGTTCTGCCAGCCCCCCGGGCGACGGCGGCTCCCCGCCTGTGGCCCACTGGCTAGAGGCTCTCCACACCTGCTCCTCCTGCAAACGCACAGCCCAGCTACCTGCCCCCACCTCCCTCGCAGCTGGGCCGGGACCTGTGACTGTTTGGGGCCAGAAGACCTCCCAGAGAGTTTCCAGACTTCCGCTCTATCTGCTCTTTGGCTGGCAGGGCTCCAGGGGTCCAGAAGAGAGGGCAGCGTCAAGGATGGACGGCCCCAGATGGGCCCCGGGCCTCCGTCTGAAGATGTTCAGGGGAGGTGGCTGTCTGGGAAGGCCCCCATCAGACAGGTGCATGTGGGAAGCGAGCTTTCCCGTGTGAAACCTCTGAGATTGGGGTTGGCCTGTTCACCAGGGCCTCATCCTGTGTCCCTCCTGAGCATCCACCTACAACTCCACTGCTGGGTATCCCTGCTAGAATGTTCTAAAGGCACCTTACCTTCTCCCCACTGAGCTCCAACCTGCTCCTGTGTCTTCTCCAACCCTGGGAAGGACGTTACCTTTCACCACATCCAAGCCAGGTGACGAGGCCTCATCCTCCCCTCCACCTCTTGCGTCCATCAGCCCCAAATCCTATCAGGCTTCCTTTCTGGCTGTCCCTTTCATCTGTCCACTCAGGTCTGGCCTGCTGAACCCATGGCCTGGCCCCCAGGAGATGTTCCCTACCCTGGGCATCTTCCCCCTTAGCGGAAAAGGATGCACATTTAATCAAAGCGGCGTTCTCAGGGGACTCCAGGACCACTCAGGATGCGGCTCGGGGTGTGCCTGCCGCCCCCTCCATCCTCCTTCCTCCAGCTCCCTGCCTGGGCCACCTCGGGAGCCTGCTCTACCGTCCTCCCTGGAGAGGTGCTGTGAGCCCCGGAACGTCCACGTGGCTGTCCTCACCAGGCCTGCATTTGCTTCATTCCCTCCCTATCTCCCTGCCAACTGCAGGCTGTTGTCCCTGTGTCTGCGGCTACAAGACAGGGTCCGAAATGGAGGACGGGCCTGATTGATCTCGCTGACAAGGAGCGAATGATGAGCACTGTCTCTGCAAAGCCCATCAGCCTCCAGTCCCATGGCATGCCCAGCTAGGGAGCCATGGCCCTGGATGATGTGGATGCCCGCCTGTCTCGGCCTCACCCGGCAGGCGTCTGCAGGGGCCGCAGTCCCCGACATTGCAGGTCGCTGGACTGCTCTGCGGCTCAGTGACCCTCCTCATGGACAAAGCCATCAATGCTCTGCTGCTTTAGTCCCTCATGAGGTGGACACAGAAGCCCTTCAAGGTTTGACAGAGTGTTTGCCGGAATCATCATCTTCACTACCAGAGACGGTACGTAAGGCAGACCACCATCTACGATGCACATCCAGCTTACGGTGAAACCAGTTCATAAAGGTTTCCAACTTCCTCCCACCTCAATTCGAACTTCTCCAATGGGCCTGAGTGGTGACCCCACTTCACGGGGGAAAAGAAGCCTGACAGGCCTGAACAGCGAAAAGCACATTCGTCTTCATCAGACTCCTTTTCTTGGTTATCAAGCATCGAGCTGTGGCACCATGTCTCACAGGGACCAGAACAAGCAGAAATGTAGGTTTCTGCTTATGGGCTGTGAGCCGCACCTCCAGTGGGAGGACGCTGGGCTGGTTCCCAGCGGGTCTTCCTGCTCCCCCATCACTTACAATCAAAAGGACCAAAAAGTAGGTGAGCAAGACGCCGGTCTGGCCGCTCACCCAGGAACGACGTTTCATGTTGGGAGATTCGCATCTGGGGATCGGTCATAGGACCTGGAAGAGCGTTTGGCCTCAGAGCCTCCTGCTGTCCCTCCAGGTGTCCTTCTCTCCAGGCTCCGTGCCAATGTCCCTGCCAGGGACAAACCTGGGGCCACAGGGCCAAGGCCTTCAAACAAAGCCTGTCTGCCCAGGAAAGGTTGGCTCTTCCCACACACCGCAGAGGCCTCTCGCGGCCCCATGTGGAGAACACGCCTGTGGCCCCCCAGGTACCCCAGAGTTGCCCCTGCAGCTCCTGCACAAGAGCGAGGGTGGACGGCCCTGCTTCAGGCCCCCCTTGGCTACGCTCACCCCGGGTTCTTGCATTCTTGTGTCAATAAAGCCCAGGGTGTCGTTGAAAGTATTCCTCAAGACTAAAATTGGCACCTTTTCTTAGTAGAATTTTAAAATGTAAGAAACAAAAACTATCTCCTTCCTCCTCCTTAGCAAAGATATTCAGATTCTATAAGTTGAAGTTATGAATAAACATCCTAAAACCGGACGCAGTGCTGTTTGTCACAAAGGTCCCACAGCGGCCGAGGACAAGGGGCAGAGGAAAGCAGAGAAACGAGGCCAGCATCCCACCCCAGACCGCTGCGTCTCAGGGTGCTCTGTGACCTCTCAAGACAGACTTCGTGTCCCACGGAGGGAACAGGGCTGCTTTCTGGCCGCAGCCATGCGGCCTGACCGACCATCCGCCTCCTGCCTGTCCGTGGAGCTGGGGCTCCCTCCTCACACTGCTCTTCCATCTGGTCCGATTTCTACCCTACAGACAACTTAAAAACGAAAGACACTGACTAGGTCTAGGCAAACACAGGTGATTTTTTTACAATTTGGTTTTATGTAACCGAACGTGTGCATTTTCGGTATGTGCACACGTTAATTATCCATAGGTGGAAATAAACAGGTGCTACCTTCTCCAGTTACCCAGCCGCCTAGAATCTCAGCACCAGCTCAGCTCTTTGGGACCCTGTGCCCGACCTCAAGGCTCATTGATGGACAAGTCTCACCGTCGGTTCTCCAGAGCAACCCCAAGAATTAGCACCTTCACTGCGAGGAGACTCTGCGTGAGACCCAGCCCCTCCAGCTGGAGGCAGGGGACTCTGTTACAACCCGCGCTGGACGGATGGCCCTTCTGGATGAAGGAACTCATCCCCTCACACATGCCCCCGATGACCACAGGCTTGCGGCAGGGGTCTGGAGCAGAGCAGGCCTGGCTTGAACCCCACCGGGTATGGCTGTGACGCTGGGACAACTACCTGTCCGTGTCGAAAGCCCATCTACAAGCTGAAGGCTGCACGAGCCTCACGGGCTGGAGTAAAATTAGACGGACAAAGACAAACAGCTGCTCCTGCCATCCCTGGTACACAGCAGGTGCTCAGGGAACGGCCTAGGCGACTCCCAGGAGAGACGCAGCAGGCGTCCAGGTAAGGACTGGAGGCAGAGCGGGCCGCGCACTTGGGTTCTGGCCACAACTTGCGGGTCCGCATCAGCAGCAGGTTTTCTGCCCTGTCTCTACACTGGGTTTCTTTCCCAAAGCAGACGGGAGCAGGAAACGAGAGGCTGGATGTCACATTAATGGGGCGTTTCTATCTAGGGGGAGCTGCCTGCGCAGTCCCACCCTGGCCTCCAGGACCGTGAATCAAGCTCCTGCAGAGACCATGACCCGGAGACGTCGGAAGCTGACTTGATGGGAAACCACAGCCGCGGTGTCCTGTCTCGTGGCCGGCCATGGCCTCTGTCATGACGGGTCATCTGCATACTTTTGTGAGGCAGAATGGCCAATTTGTAATATGGGGCTATCAGCCAAATCCCAGCGAAGGGAGAGGTGATGCCAGCCAGACTCCCCGATGTTCGCATGTAGGAAAACGGGGAGTGTTCCTGTTCATCAGGAAGCTTCCCGTTACGAACTGAGAGAGTCCACAGCGTCGTCTGAGGGAAAACACCTCCCAACACCGCGCCGAGAATCAGCGCCCATGTTGGCAACCGGCGAATACGGGGGCCATGTTGCTTTTTTTCCCAATGCAAGTTCTCGAAAATGTGGAAATGAAAGAAAATATCAAGTGATGTGGAAACTACAAAAAGGAAATGCTTTCTACCCGCGGAGGAAATAAAAACCCAGGTGCAGGCAGGGTGCACAGGAGGCCACGGCACATGGGGGGCCACGGCGCACGGCGGGCCACGCGGCCGCTCTGCGCTCCTGAGTCTCCTTCCCCCGGAAGGACGCAAATTGGGGAGACACTAAATTGTTGTTAAAGTTACACTTTTCTTTCAAAAGTAAGGTGCCGATTTATTTTAAATACATATCTTTTCAAATTTTGCTGGTGAAAGATGCTAAGAGATTTTCCCTTGAGGGCAAATAATAGCTTTTTCAATCACTAATATGCTAATATCTAGAAATTCAGAGGAAACCCATCTCTCTGGCAAAGCGGCATGTGTGGTTTTAATATATTGTTAGAAGATGTTAAGAGGATGCTTTATTGTGTAAGAGGTTTTTGTGTTTTCCATAAAATGAAACAAGCGACGTTTACAAGACAATATATTTTGTAAATAATGAGATTCTTAATATAAATTTTACTGCGTGGATATAATAGTGTGCTCACTAAGACCCCTTATTTAATTGTGTTATCAAGTAAAATGACAGAAAATTCTTCTTCTCTAGAGTTACACTGATAGAAGTTCCCTGTTTGCTATTGAGCAGTTTTCAAAATATCAAGCTCTCTCTTTAAGGCTAATAAAAATCATGCCAGGGCATGCACGCGAATGGTCTCTGCTGCCCTTTCGATACAATTTGGAAACTGTCCCGAGACTCTGAACTCAGGAGACGGTCAGGGCGCCTGGGCGGCTCAGTCGGTTAAGCGTCTGACTTGGGCTCAGGTCAGGATCGCGGGGTCCTGGGATCCAGCCCTGCAGATCCCACCGGTATCCAATGTAAGAATTGACTTGGACATACACAATGTATGAGCACGTTCACCCTCTTGGAAAAAACTGTACCCATCCGAATAGGTATGACAGGTCAGTAATGTTCTCGTGGTGGGACAGGTGCGGTCTGGACTGGATCCAGGACACTGTGGGCAAGTGAGGAGGGCCGTGTGTGTCTGACCTTAACTGCTCCCCCCCGGGGTCAGGCTCCAAGCCAGGCTCTGTGTGGGCCCTCCCCTCTGGGGCCCATCAAGGCAGAGCCAGCCCGGGGGGGCTTCATAGAGCCCTTTCTTCTTCCCCTGAAGGTCGTCCCCTCCCTCAGTAAGAACCACGCGTGGACTGTTGGTGGTGGCCCTGTGTGCAGACACGGGGTGCAGGGCTCCCCCAGGGATGTCCAGTTCGGCAGTGTTTGTATTCTCTGTCAAAACTGCTGCTGGCTTGCCCGCAGGCTGAAGCGGTGGGCACAGAAAGTGGGGACCCCTCTGCAGGCGAGGGAGGGAAGGAAGCCGCCCCCCGGAGGGTGCCCCTAGGCATGCTGCCCTGTCAGGTGAGTGCCCGCCCCCCGCCAGAGCTGCTGGGCCCGACCCAGAGGTGTGCAGGGCAGGAAAGGGCGGGTGCCCACCCGCCGAGAGGCGCCCGCGATCCGGGGATGGAAGCACACAGGGCGAGCAGCGCCGTCAGACGGAACCATGGCGGATTAATCAAGTTGATATTACCCATCCTGATTAAACAATGAGGCGTCCTGGGGTTTCTGCTGTCTGTCCCGATGAGTGCTCATCATACTGATGTGCAAACCCCGCACAGCTCCCTTGGGAGCAAACTACCTTTTAATTTTTCCCTCTAAAGATTAATTCCATTGTTATGGAACCTGTATTATAAGCACCATAAACTAATCATTAGTCATTTTCAAACAATCTGACCTTCCCTGCCACACGTCATGGAGTGTTTTCCAAGAGGTCTTTTTTGGAATCTGGAGATTGTCACACAAGTTGAGAAGGAAGAGTTAAAAATAAACACCAGCGTGTTTGTCCTGTAACTTCACAAGAGGAAAACCGGCCGAGGTGGCTTCTTGTGCGGGACTTTTTGAATTTTAACAGTTGAGAAGGCAAGACCGAGGGAGAGCTATGCTCTGACCTGGCCCCATGACACCTGCCGGGGGTGGAGAGGCGGCAGGGAACCGGCTGCGCCAGGGTCTCACACTTGCAGCCCATCCAGCTCCAGATATCTCCCCAGGACGGTGTGCATGTCAGTGTCCAGGCGGGCTGCACCACACACCTGCTCTCTCCCAGTCCTGGAGGCACAGGCCCGGGATCGGGGTGCGGGCAGGCCCGCGCTCCCTTGGAAGGTGCTGGGGAAGGGGGTCCAGCACATGCCCAGAGTCCCCACGGCGTTCCCTGTGGTCTCTGCTGTGTCCTCCCCTTTTATAAGGACACTGTCATTGGATTAGGACCACCTGACCCCAGCGTGACCTCAACTTAACCAGTTACATCTGCAGCGACCTTGTTTCTGAATAAGGTCACGTCCTGGGCTTCTGGGGGTTAGAACTTGACTTCGGTGGGGCATTTTCAACCCACAGGGCTGATTCGGATTACGTGACCAGTGAAGTGATGAGGTTCAGAGGGACACATGTGATCTCCTGGAGCCTGCTAGGGCTGGGACTGGCTTCTGAAGCAGACCAGGCCGGCCCAAAAAGTTGGAGCCTTTCCAAAGTCCTTTACTCTTCCAAAACTGGACTCTGTCTCAGAAGATCACCCAGAGAAGCACCCTATCTGCCCTGGGCTATGTCAGAGGCGTGGGGCACGATGCCAGCTACATCCAATGCAGGAGAAATGGACAGCTCCAGGGCAGGGCCTCTGCAGACCAAGGTACAGAGGACCCACCGAAGTCTTTCTAGTCTCTTTTGCCTCCAACCCAATGTGACTCCTCTTGTTTCGAGCCGTTGTATCATAGGAGATCTTCTATATTTGGAGCACCAGCATCGCTGGTGTGTGCACGTCTGCTGGATTTCTCTCCCCCCGCCCCTCCCCAGAAGGTGGAAATGTTTCCAGAGCTTAGGATTTTCCTGCAGTGCCAACCACAGTGAAATCTAGGAAGGCATGCTGACCGAGTGATGTCCTTGCCAAATAAAAATTCTTAGCAGTCAGAATTCAGAGTTTGAGAAGTCACATTCTCACTGTGCAGAGTCTCTTAAGTGTCTTGGCATTTCTCAGAATTCTTACACCAAAAACCTCTTTCCCCCATTGATGGAAGAGATTAATATTACATGGAGGGTAACAGCTTTTTGACATCTGTCAACTACACACGTGCACACACACACACACACACGGGATACTCAGGGCCTGGCATCCGGGGCGCTCTGTGCTCTGGCCTCTGCACCTGTCCAGACTGACTCTGGTCATCTTACCCCCATTTCCAGGTGCTCCTGCACTCACACAAGACTCACCTCTGAACCCCTGCCCCTCTCGCTCCTTCTGCTTGGAAAGCTCTTCTTCCCCTTTCTCCTTGCCAGTCCCTGGGATGCTTCCAGCATTTAAGACAAAGGCTAAGGTGCCTCGTTAGCGCAGTAGGTAGCGCGTCAGTCTCATAAGACAAAGGCTAATGTTCTTAATAAATAAAGAGCATCTATAAACCAATAATAAAAACACCAGGAGAAATGGGCCAAAAGTTGGAGAAAGCAATTCAGAGAAGAAGGAAAGCACAGGAGAAGGAAGAGGAAAGGGAGGAGGAAGTGGGGAGGAGAAGAACAGGAAGAAGATCAGGGAAGAGGGGGAGGGGAGGAGGGCAAAACAGGGAGGTAACAGACAAACTTAACACTCGGTAGTGATCAAATAAATACGAACAGGTGGTGAATTTTCACTGTCAAAGTGGCCAGACACTCTCGCGCAATGCTGTTCTGCTAATAGGAGCACAAATCCATGCATCTGAGGAGACTGTTTAGCGGCACGCTAACGTGTACATCCCCACAATGCGACGGTCCTGAGAACCGAACCAAACGAAGGAAGGAAGAATGTGCAAATGATTAGAACCAAGGTTTCATCACAGTGATTATACCAACAAAAGTGGAAACACCCAATACGAGAGAACGTGTAATTGTTATATAGCTTCGTAACAGAATAGTTTGCAGCCACTTAAAATGGTGCTGTAGAAACCGATTCGTTTACGTGGGAAAAGTCAATATGCTGTTAGGAGAAAAAGGCAGATGGTGACACTTTACGAATGCCATGATCCTATTTCTGTCTCTGTATCTACACAAATCCCTCCCCTTAGCATGGCGCCTGGTCCCTACTAAGTAGCTTATCACAGACAACATACACAGACCACAGGAAGGCAGGGTGCGGGAGGGAGAAGGAGGAAGAGGATGGCAGGGGAGGGAAGGGGATGGGGTGAGGGGCGCTCTGAAAAGATCACGCCAACGTTCCCACAGTTTTCTCTCTTGGTGAGTCATATATGATCATTTTAGTCTGTTTTTTGTTTTGTTTTGTTTTTTACTTGTTTGTATATTCAGATTTGGGGATAATAGCTGTGTCTACTTTTGTTACATAAAATAAAAACAGGTATTAAATTAAAATACAGGGTAAATTCCACCCTTCCCTTAAAATCCACCTGAAATTTTAGTGTTTGTGGAAACCGTCTCCAATTCCTACAGCCTGCTAGCATTTCCTGCACGTGAATATGCACGTTTACGTCCCCTATGGAATGAGTCTTCTGGAACTCCAGGTAAGAGCCCTTGACGCTGCACCAAGGTCAGGGGTCCTGGGGAGCGAGGGCTGCGTTTTCGTTGTACCCAATGCCTGTGACTTGTCCCTGGAAGGTGTGCAGTCAGTCCCTTGGAAATCACCGACCCCCAGCCGGATCTACCGGGGTGGCTGAGGCAGATGCAGAACCACCACGAGAGACACACACAGTCCAGTCTGGGTCCGTGAAGAGCAAGCATTTACGAATCCACCACACAGACCGGGATTGGCCCAGGAGCCCCTGGGGACAGAAATGCAGCTCACGTCACTAAATGAAATCCCTCACTTCCCTTCCTGAGGGAAGGGGTTGCAGCTGATGAAATGTGTCTCGGGACAGAGACATTAACAAACCTAGTAACCAACCTCCTTTTATTACTTCTTTTAAACCTAGACAAAACTTGGTAGAGGTTTTTTTTTTTTTTCCTCATAAAATAAATTATCAATACATAAGCCCAACTGACTAATCTTCCATAAAGGTTAAATACTGCCCTTGCTCAAACCAAACTTGCACACCAAAGCCACTGTGCAGCATCTGATTTAATCCTTGGTAAGGAGCAAACCACGGGGGCCTGAAGCCTAGGTCAACACATACGCTGAGGTCTGAGCACAGATGCCACTCAGAGCTGCGGCCAAAACCATCATTTGCAGGACTCTACCTGCTAATGGAACACAGACAGAAAGAAGGCCTCTATCTTCCCTCATACAGTGCCTTTTAACCATTTTCCAGAAATTTTTTATTAAAGTGAAATTCAAATAATGTAACATGAACCATTTTAAAAGGAACAATTCAACAGCATTTCTTGTGTTCACGATGTTGCCCAACTAACACCCCCATCTCATCCCAGAACCCCAAAAAGAAGCCCAGTACCCATAAACGAGTTTCTCCTCATTCCACTCCCCCTGGCCACAGCCATCTGCTTGGTGTCTCTGGGGCTCTGCCTATTCTGGGCCTTTCTCACAAATGGGCTCATACGGTGGTGTTTGCGTCCGCACGCCTTCCTGCAGTGCGGGGTTTTCAAAGTTCTTCCACGTTGTAACTCATGTCAGTGCTCCGTTCCTCTTTATGGCTGAGTAAATGTCCATCGGGTGGATAGACCAGCTGTGGCCCCCCGCCCCAGCAGTGACCCCTGGCCTGGCTACCGCCACTGTGGAGCCCCCGCCATGCAAGCCCGAGGTCCCCCGGGCGGCCTCCTGCTGCCAACTCTTGGCCCAAGGTCCTCATCCTCCACGTTCACTGAACCGACCTGGGGTTTGCAGGGAGCTGGTAACTACGTCTCTGAACTGAAGATGCTCACACCTCTGGCCCCCTTGTAGTAACTCATTCTACACGTGTACCTGGGTGCCAAGAGGGTTTGTGCAGCCGTCCATGGCAGCGGAGATGGCCATGTGGTTAGATGATTCTGTCCACGCTGCCCTTCCACAGGTGTGCGGTGGGCCTCAGCGTGTGCTCTCTGGGGCCAGCTCTGTGGCCTGGAGCGCCCGCTCCCATTGGCCGGGGGAGAAGGGGAGAGCAAGGGCGTGGGGCGGGGTGCCAGACAGGCCTCCGGGATGCACGCCTGGAGCTGCCCAGGGCCAGGGCAGCGTGGAAAGCACTGGAAAACCTTCCACAGGTGCGGGCCTACCAGATTAACCTCTGCTGTGGGTAAGAGGACGCTGAAATAACTGTGCTGATAAGAAATTACCTCCAAGAACAGGATTTGTGAGGTATCTTTACCTCTGGACACATAGACTTGAACGTGCAAGTTAAAAGCGCCGGCCGTGCGCACATGTAACGCTCACGCCCATGGAGCGGGCACACGGCGCACACAGCCCCACCCGGGAGACCTGTCCGAGCTGCCGGCAGGACAGGCCTTTACGAAACAGAACTACCCTTCCCCGGGTACTTTTTGCACAGGCTGCAGCTTTAATTTTTTAACTGCAAGCACATACTCTTTTCCCCACTTTCCTTCAATTACCAAAAATAAGACAAACCCTCACTGCGAAGATTAGCTGTCTCGTCCGCTCCCTACCTCCAACGCCGGGCGCCTCACAGCCGCGGGGCCACCTGCAGAGGCTGCCACACTACACCTTCGCGTGGGCTGTGTGCTTCCCTCCTGCTCAGGGACACAGGCCCACGAGACCCGAGGCCGCCCAGGGCCCAGGAGCGGCGCCCCTTCACCGGGAGGGGGCCTGCAACGGCTCCCGCGCCCACACCGCAGAGCACACCTCACCGGGGCCGCCGCGCCTTCCTCCCCGGCTCACCCTCCTCCCTCTGCCCCGCGGGCCGTCCAGGCTCCAGCGACCTGCACTTAGCGGCGCTCGGCCTCGCCCGCACCCACCCACTCGACGCCCCTCAGGGCCGACCCGCCTCGGGGGGAGCAGACCTCCCCCACGCACGCAGAGACCAGAACAACTTCTGGGCGACCCCCCCATGCGCACGGGGTCCTTGCCCAGGAACGGAGAGCCCCTCCTCGCCCCGCTCCTCTGCCCCCGCAGTCAAGGAGTCCATGTGGAGGTCAACACCCTGCTGGACTCCGCAGAATGTTTGCATTTATTCTCCACCCATCCTCTCCTGAGCGGCCCGCCATAGCTAGACCTGCTCATGCAGATAACTAACCACAGAAATTATGGAAACATGGGAAATCCCTCGATGGCAATAATGAAATGGCCAAGAGCACAGGAGGCTCCGTCAGCAGACGTGACCTGCACCTGGATTCCAGCCTGTGTGACGCTTCTTCGGGGGCACAGACGGACGGTTAGACTCTGCTTCTCCCTGGAGGGAGGAAATGGGGGAGGGTGGGACTTGAACGTCCCCATCCTCAGTATTTCACTATCACCGGTGCCCTTCGATGTTGCAGAAAGGACAGTCAAATGTCCGTAAGAAAACCTCAAGACGCCAGGTTTCTGCCTCCACCACAGCGCCTGCTGTTGCTGGAATCCGCCACCGGGAAGGAGACGCAGCCCTCAAGGGGCGCGAGACAGGCTGGTTGGCATCCCAGCGGGGATCTTGTATGGATCAGCTGTGTACTCGTGATGTTTACCCCGACAGTGATTAGTGACAGTCTGATCTAATTACATGTCAATAAACCAAAGTCCGGATGCACCGAGGAGACCAGAAGTGGATTACAAGACTCCATTGGCAATTCTTAAGGAACAAGGGCTCAACCTTCAGATTCAATTACGGGAAAGCTAGCCAACTATGAAGCCATGACTCAGAGGGAATAAGAACACGAGCGTCAACCTCAGTTTCATAACCTGGCATAGACTAGCTCCATTTTTTAAAAAATCAAACTTTCTGCCTTTTGGAAGCTTGTTTTCACTGAGCTGATTGGCTCTTATTACATAATCCATGTAACCGATAGATTCCAGAAACTCTGAACAGCAGAAAAACAAATGTGCCTTCGATTGCAGATTAGCACCAGCCCTGCCTACACTCCCCCGCTGCTGCCTTCGTACCAGGAACTGAAAACCTGCCGCACAAAGGCAGGCACTCCCTGAAAGCTCAGATTCCCCGGAGATGGAACAAAGAGGTGCCGGAGGGGGGGTGGGGGGCGGAACACATTCAGTCCTTCCAGAGCCTGCTGCCGGGGCCCTGCGGCCGCTGTGCCTGCAGTAAGCAGGGTTCCTAAATCTTTGATGAAACGCATTATATTTAGGGGGAATGATTTGAAATTGGGACTGGTTTGCTTTGCCTGCTGTGCCCGGGTCTTTAATGTCAAACAGTCAACTACTGTGGATTTTTATTTATCTGTCAGTGTTTATGTCTTTGTTGCATTTTGAAGTTCCCCACACTGTGGGTTGAGAGTAGAGTGGAAATATTCAAGAACCACAATGCCATGTACCTAAACAGAACTTAGTAAATATTCAGGGCAGAAAACGTACATGATGGAAAGCCAGCAAAGTGCCAGGGATGACCCTCAGCACAGGCGTCACAAAATTCCCCTCCCGAAGGACAAGTAGTAGATACCGTGGGTCTCTGTTGCAGTTACCCTGTCTTTGTAGCCCCAAAGCAGCCAAGTATAAATGAGTAGGTGTGGCTGTGTTCCAGCCAAACTTCGTTTAGGGCCACTGACATTTGAATTTCATATAATTTTCATGTACCACAAGACACCGTTCTTCCTTTAATTTGCTTTCCATCCACTTAGAAATGTAAATACCATTCTTAGATCACCAGCCACACAAAAATGGGTGTGTCCCCCAGGGTGTGCGTGGCCTAACTCTGCTCTAACACTGAGCTACAGCCTCCTAGCTGCTTCCAAGGATGCTAGGCCCCACGACCTCAAACCCGGGCCCTTTGCTTAGGAAAAAAACAAAAACAGAGGCGGATTTTCTCCTCTCAAAGACTCACTGAACCTAAAGTGTCTTCATGGTTGATGAAAATTGGAGCACAGGTCTCCCAAGGTGTCTGGCTTCCTGTTCAGCATTTCAAAATAATGTTTTCTAGCACTTAAAGAGACTATCATCCATTTCATGCAACTCGGGCCAAGGATGAAAGCAGAGATGAAGATAAACAGGTTGCTAATCTTTTGGGAAGAGCTTATTTCTGGTAATGTCAATAGCCTGCTTTTCTATCTGTATCCCAAGATCCAGAGAACCTCCAGGCTTTTGGGGTCCATGCATACCCCTTCTGAGCATGCCCCTGGACTTCACTAATGCTCTCTCGTGGGCATAACACGGACTAGAAACGAGCCAGATGGCTGCACATGTCTCTGACAACACTAACATCCTATAACTCAAGAGAAATACTTTTTTTTTTTTTTAAGATTTTATTTATTTATTTGACAGAGAGAGAGATAGCGAGAGCAGGAACACAAGCAGGGGGAGTGGGAGAGGGAGAAGCAGGCTCCCCGCTGAGCAGGGAGCCCGATGTGGGACTCGATCCCAGGACCCTGGGATCATGACCTGAGCCGAAGGCAGATGCTTAACGACTGAGCCACCCAGGCGCCCCAAGAGAAATACTTTATTTTTTTATTTTTTTAAAGATTTTATTTATTTGACAGAGAGAGACACAGCGAGAGAGGGAACACAAGCAGGGGGAGTGGGAGAGGGAGAAGCAGGCCTCCCGCGGAGCAGGGAGCCTGAGGCGGGGCTCGATCCCAGGACCCTGGGATCATGACCTGAGCCGAAGGCAGACGCTCAACCACTGAGCCACCCAGGCACCCCTCCAAGAGAAATACTTTAATGGTGAACAAGAAGAATCTTTCCTGGTGCTTCTGCTGGGCAGAGGTGAAACAATTAGGAAGCAGGAGGCTCAAAAAGACACTTTAGGGGCACCTGGGTGGCTCAGTCGTTAAGCGTCTGCCTTCGGCTCAGGTCATGATCCCAGGGTCCTGGGATCGAGCCCCGCATCAGGCTCCCTGCTCCACGGGAAGCCTGCTTCTCCCTCTCCCACTCCCCCTGCTTGTGTTCCCTCTCTCGCTGTCTCTCTCTCTCTGTCAATTAAATAAATGAATAAAATCTTTAAAAAAAAAAAAAAGACACTTTAATTGAGGACAAGAAATTTTTCTTGGTATTGCTAATGGACAGAGGTCGGACAAGCTGTTGATGATGCAAACGAGAAACAGACAAAGCAAATGTAAGTAATGTGTTTGGAGTACCCTTAGCTGGACACCAAATAAGGCAAGCAAGTCCCACTCTTGGGCAGCATTCACAGCTGTGTCCCTGAACTGCTTCCTCGTTGGACAAGGGACAGCGTTTTCTGTATTTTTCTTTGAACTGTTGATGCAGATCAGTGCTTTTTGCAACTGAAAGTTCAAGTTTGTGCTGCTATTACCACCTCCGTGCTTTATTTTCACGGTATGTGACTGTCAACGAAATGGAATGGTAATAAAATGGCCTGCTTGTGGCAGAGTTCTTCCAACAAACAGAAAATACACATACAAATTATTAAGTCAATTTCCTTAGGGTGACTTTCACGGGCTAGAAAATTGTCCATGCTTGCGTTTGATATTCTTGTAGGAAGCATAAAAGACATCGGACAATTCTCTTGACTCCCCTCCAAAAGAGGTAAGAGCCAACAAAAGTACAGAGTTGAGAAGTAAAGTGGTTTATGAACTCCGCTCCTCAGCGAGCCTCACAGGCGGGGCTGAGCCGCCTCCGCGAAGCCTCCAGAGCGTCCTCCCAGGAAGGGGAGTCGCTGAGCAGAGGTTCCGGGGAGAGCACGGAAAGAAGGCAGGGGGCAAGGCTGCTACTTAGGAGAGAAACTTTCACACCAAGGACACCGAGTGACTTAATTTGTATTTTTTAAGTATATGAAAATGATTTAGAAACAGAGCTAAACTGCTGCGGGAACCGCCATCGCTGGAACCGGCTGTGGCTGGCCCCAGTCCTTTCTCTGACCCTACTCAACCCGCATCGTGGCATCTCCTACACCCGCTCTGCTCTACTCCCTCCAGGCACGTATTTGACTTTTTGTCCCAGTGGAGCTGCCTACTTTTATGTAAACCTGGCATGAGCACACTAGGGCCCTCAAGCCCCTCTGGCCCCCCGTCTGTGTTACAGATAAAGTTTTATTGTACACCACCATGGCCATTCAGTGGCATATTGTCTGTGGCTGCTCTCGAGCCACACTGGTAGAGAAGAGTAGTTGTGACAGAAATTGTACAACTGGCAAAGCTTAGAATATTTGCATCTAGGCCTCACAAAGTTTGCCAACCCTGATGGAGACGAAACAGTAACGTAGTAGCCAACAGGAGGATCAGGCCCACCGGTTGTGACTCCTACCCCCCCCCCCCCAACGCCCAGTGGCTGTGTGGTGCCCAGAACTGCGCTTGCAGAGACTGGGCCCCCTACCTACCTCACAGGCTTCTTCATTACTCAGCGTAGTAGCTGATACCTGATAAAATCTCAATAATGGGAAACCGAGAAACCACCCAACCGTCCAGCAGCATCTGCGTTCTTCTGATTCTGATGCTCTCTTGCGCACGGTCTTTCTCCCTGTTCCTTCTTCTCTCTGCCTCACGTTATCTTGTACCCTTCTGTTCTTTGTGCCCTGGTCTCCTGGGAACTTTGTCCTCCTTTCATTTTCTTCCTTCTCTCCATTACCTCCCTTCTCCCCCTGCCCCTCTTCTTGAATTGTCTGGAGCCCTCGTTCTACGGAGGATGCGTTGTGTTCTTGGCAGCGTCTCGGTGTTGGGCCCTCAGTACCTTCTTTTTCTGAAGACCTGCTCCCCCTTTTACCATCCTTCCCTCTAAAAGCCACCAGCCCTGAGAAATGGTGGGTGTAGAGCCGCAAATCTGAAACAGACTGGCTCCTGGTGGCTGTGCTCAGGTGCACCTGCTGGTTTCTCTTCCGGAATCTGCAGGCATAGAGATAACGAGTTATCAATCCCATTTCAGATATTGGGAAATCAAGGCTCTGCCAAGTCAGGCAGTGCAGTGAAGATGAAGTGAACGCTCGGTCACACACCACCAGCAAAGTGGGTTTGTAGGTGCCCCCTTGTTTTCGGGAGCCCTGATGGCCCCAGGACAGAACCGCATGCGCTCCAGGCCGTGGACACCTCTCAGGGTTGCATGTGGTTCATAACCTCAGGCAAACAGGCACTGGGTTATTAGAGAAACACAGAACCGGCTGAATGTTCCAAGTGGCTGGGCTATCCGCTCTGTGCTCACGGAAGAATTTTAATGCAATTAGCCGAGTGCAAGGACAGAGCTGATGAGCCGCACCAATCTTCTGATTAACACCCAGGTTTGCTTGAGAAGATGCATAGCTTATTCTGAAAAATACACAAACAAATAGAAGGCAGAGGAGTCTCAGCCCGTGTTCTCACTGTCCAGGAGGGAGTGTAACTCCCTTTCAGGGCACGATTATTGTTTCTGATTTAAACCCATCACATCACCCAACTAGTGAGAAAGGGACCGAATTCATCATCGAGTCTCTGAAGTCTTATAATTGCCTAATATTTGACTCCCTGATTACAGTATTTATCTTTTAAAGACCTGGATAAACACACACAGGTGTAACAGCACCGTCGCTCATGGCTTTCTTATCTCCGTCCTGTAGGAAATACTATAAAAGGACTCCACTGAATGTAGTCGAGGTGTTATGTAGCTGATAAACATTTGTTGCTCTTTTTACCCAGAGGTGGCCATGCTCTAGGAGTGGATTAGTGGCCCCCATGAATCAATGGTGGGTTATCTTTATTTACTAGGTCTGTAAACTCTTGGGGATTCTAGAAGATGAAAGGTGCCTTAGAGGGTATGTGCACAGGATTTCAAAACCCCAAGCCAGACATATGTTAATAGAGAGAACATTTAATAAATTACAGAATACTTTTCCTTTCCCCCCATAATCACAGGAACAGAAGGGAGTAGTCCCTAAACCCCCATGCTGTGTCCAGGTTTGAACCACGTGACTTATGTATATTTATCCACGTCATTTCATTTAATCCTCACAACCCAAGGTGAAGGTGGCATTATTCCATTTCACAGATATGGAGCCTTCAGCTTTAAAAGATGAAATCTCGGGTCATACTGACCTGTGTCACGCAGCCCGGAAATGGTAAAGGTGGGTCGTCTCCTGCATGATTTCTTTTATACCATGCCTCCCACTGGACATGTGGCTTCTGAGGATATTAACGTCTTTGGGGAAAAGTGCAAGCCATTTTCGCAAGTAACATACTCCTCCTGCCACACCTTGAATCATGCCTCCTGGAGCTTAATTAGCTCATCAGATACACTTTCTAACTCAGCAATATGGATACTTAAAATGACATCTCTCCATGAAGACACTGATTTTTTTTTTTTAAATTAGTTTTAACTTTGTGAGAGGTGTTAAAGTTTTGGGCTATTTTTGAAATTTGCTATTAATATACTTTACTTGGAATCCAATCATTTCCTATACTTCCGTTGACTACTTGGAAAGGAGCTTCACTTAATTAGGAAAGATCTGGGTCCACACTGATACCGGAACCTATATACAGGGTCCTGACGGAATCCCACCCCATCGTGAGAGACAAAGGTTTCTAAATACTGTTATCACTCCTGAACACATCGAGACTAAGCGAGGGAGGGGGAGACTGCTTTAAAGGACATCCTGAGGGAAAACGCTGGCCAGGTCTAGAAGGACCACGAACTCAGCGAGAGCCAGCCACGTGGCAGGGTGGGGGAGCGCCATCCTCCCGGCGTCTGGGGACAGGCAGTACTGGTAACAATGGCCCCTGTGTGGCTACAGATGGCATTCCACAGCAAAGCCCCTCATATCCCAGGTGTGGGGTCAGGGCTCCTCACTTTGGGCCAGCTTGTGACAGAAAACACCCAGAACTCTTACAACTCTCAAGGTAGGTATTTTGATCCTTGTTTTGCAAACAAAGAACCTGAGGCGCAAAGGCATCACGAGACCAGCCTGAGATGGTGTCGTGGGTCAGTGTGGATTCAGGATTCTACATCAGATCCGCCTGGCTGCAGACATGCCCGGGGGGCTGCTGTCCGTTCTGCGTGTTCAGTCGTCGGCACCACGAATGTATCAGCAAACCCATGTGAGGCTGTCACTAAATGCACCCTACTGTGTGCTGGGGGGTCACGGCATTCTCTGTGATCCACGTGAAGTTGCCATTGCTGCTCACACTTTATTTTCTGTGGCTTCCATGCTATACTATGTTTAAGTCACAAAATACTACTCTATGAGTGGGATAGTCATTAGAATTTAGAGCAAAAGAAAAAGTCATGGGCTATTCAAACTTAGTCTGTATTTAGTTTATGTGAAAAAAGTTTTCCCAGACACAGGAGGCATGAAATTACTTAGACAAAACTCATATTTGCCGCATTTTAAAATGGAGGAAATGGACTCACAAAGTGAAAGTAAACTCCCCAAAGTAGAGGATCTGAAGTAGGAGTACCAAGTCTGAATCCTGCATCAGTATGTCCGCAAATCCGTCATCCTAAACTATAACTTTAGCTTTAACCCCCTGAAAAGACAGTGCAGAATCAGCCCGTAGACACAACATGCATTTAGACCCCTTTCCGCCAGTTTTAGGATCGGTGAGGCATCAGTGAATTTGCCTGCTGGTTGCCCGGAGTGTCGGCCTGCCGACTCCTCCCAGGTGAGGAGCAGGAAAATCCCTCTGCTTGCCTAAAGGCTCGGGCGATCATCACCTTCCAGCCTCCCTAAGAGAAACTTGAGTAGCAAGAAAGTTATACAGAAGCTATCGCCATTAACTGGCTAATGAGGACTATTGTGTTGAATGGGTTTTGCTGCTATGGTAAATCCCAAGTTGCGTTTCCACTGAGTGCAAGTCTGGTCATCTGCTTTCCTCCTCTCCAGAAAAGTCACTGAAGGGAGATATTTTATTCTGATAAGCTAATTTAAACAGATAATAGCCTTGTATGTACCATATCGTGAGTTAGTTTTTAATAGGTCTTTAAATCGGAAACTAAAAGTACAAAGCCATAAATCTAATTATTTTCCCCTCCATCCCCCGTATTTTAATATGAGATGTGCTAACGTGCAAACAATACAAAACATCAATGGAAATGATGTCTAATGGGGATAGAGAATATATCAAATAAAAGAATGCTATTTAATAGGCTAATATCACACATTAAGCTTAAAAAACAGAAACCCGATCTGAAGTCTAGGCTGAACACATCCATTTGTCTTATTCTCTTGCTTTAAAAATTAAGCATTATTTAAATGTCTCTTAATGCTGCAATTGTTCATCCTCCAAGAAATAAAAGATCAGCAGCATTTCACACATTTTGAAGGTAAAATAAATAGCAGTCCAAAGATACATCATCGATAGAATCTGAATTTGTTATTTACACAGAGCTGCTTTCAGGGAAACACAACCTGCTTTGGGATGCAAGCAATGAATGCAATATCCTTTTCCCTTAACATTATAAACACCAAGATGAGAGCATTTATTTGCTGACAATAATGCACTTCTAAATAATAGGAGGTTTTCTTGTGGGATCATTCTAAATGGTGAGACCAACAGCACCAGCTTTGGCTCTGCTGGGTGGGTGAGTTACCAGGTAGAAAGTGGGTTACTTTCCTCTTCGTACAGACAAAACATCCAAGCCAACAGTGGTCCCTCAGTTTATGGTCTTCTCTGTGTGCATCACACCCCCCCCACCCCCAAGCAGAGATGACTCCCCTATTTCACCACCATGGGCAATCAGACAAATGTTCCTTTGGGTATGTGTTTTTCATTAAAAAAAAAAATACATTTGGAACATTTGCAAGATCTATTTCATAAAGACATATTATTGGGGCCTTGATGGCATAATTTACATCTCCTTCCCAGCTTAGTGAAAAAAAAATGTATTTTTGAAATAATGCACTTGAAAGTCCTTTATAAACATTACCCGGTAGCAAGTATTCTAAGTCCCAGAAGGAAACAAACTTGCCAAAGTCCACACTGCAATAGCCGGCACTTAGATACACAGAGTATCTGGGGATTCTTATATTTTCCACAGATATGTTCTAACCAGCCATGTAAAGGAGAGGTTTCACTCTCAAAGCACTGATACTACATTGATGAGGATCATAGAGGATCCCACAATTTACTTGCTAGTAGAACATGAAATCTTTTAAAAACTTTACTTCACACAAGTAGGGACCATATGGGGAATAGATTTTCAGCTTCCATTAGATACCTGGGCAGATGTTTGCTTCTTTTGTAACAAACTCAAGAAAAGAAATTGACTTTGGAAACACACTTCTAAATATAATAGAGAGACAGGGAGAGAAAACTAGGTTAAGACCAGAAGTATTTCTATATTGTAAAGGTCCAAAAGTTTGAAAACAGAAAGGGAAATAGAAATTGGTAACATTTATCAAAATCATGCCATAAATGTCTTTGGAATCTAATGTATAAAAATAAAGATGAACTTTTGCATCGCATGCTGTATCCAAAATGGACCATTTAATAAGTGAAAAATGTCAGGATCATGAAGGTACTGACCCAAATTATCTCCATGTCTTATTCCTTTTTCCCCCATGAGCCCTGTGCTTCTTAAACTGACAAAAAAAATTGAATGTGTAATATAAAAACCTAGAAAAGGAAATCTTCATGCCCAGATGGTTTCACTGGAGAATGCTGTAAAGAATTAACACAAGTTTAAATAATTTCCTCCAAAGATAGCAGAGGAGAAAGTATTTCTCAACTCACTTGATGAAGCCAATATTATTCTGATACACAAACCAAAGACAACAGGAAACTACAAACACTTCTCATGAACTCAAACATAAAATACTAAAAAAAAGAAAAAAAAATTTAACGAACTGAATCCAGCAATGTACAAAAAGAATACTACACCATGACCAAGTGGGATTTATTCCAAATATGCAAAACTGACTCAATATTCAAAAATAAATCAATGTAATCCACCATATCAACAGTTTAAAGAAAAAAATCATATGCTTATATTAATTGATGCAGAAAAAGCACTTAACAAAATCCAATACCCATTTATAATAAAAATTTTGAGCAAACTAGGAATAAAGGGAAACTTCCCAAACCTGATAAAGAGCAGCTACAAAAACCCACAGCTGACATCACACTTAATGGTGAAAAACAGCGTTTACTTCTTAAGGCTGGGGAAAGACAAGTACGTCTGCTCTCACCACTTATTCAGCCTAGTGTTAGAAGCTCTAGCCTGTGCAATAAGGCAAGAAAAATAAAAGGAACAGACTGCAAAGGAAGAAAGAAAATGGCCTATATTCACAGGTGACATGATTGTCCACATAGAAATCCTAAGGAATCTGCAAACATTCCAGAATTAATGAGTGAGTTCAGGAAGGTCACAAGACATAAGGTAAACATACAAAAATCAATTGTATTTCTATAAACACAATAAACAAGGGGAAACCAAAATCGGAAATGTAATATCGTTTGCAACTGTTCTAAAGAAACAAACACGTACAGGATCTGTGTGCTGGAAGTTACAAAAGGACAATGAAATGAATCAAGGAAGACCTAAGTAATTGGAGAGGCATACCAAGTTTGTGGGTTGGAAGACTCAACATAGTAAAGATGTCAGTTCTCCCCAAATAAATCTATAGGTTTAATGCAATTGCTACCTAATCTCAGAAAAGTTTTTTTTTTTTAATAAACATATATGGGCTTATTCTAAAATGTACATGAAAAAGGAAATGTCCTAGAATAGCCAAACAATTCTGAAAAAGAAGAATAAAGCGGGAGGAATCAGTCTGCCAGATTTTAAGACGTTACGTATCTACAGTAATCAAGATAGTGTGGTATTGGCAGAAGAACAGCAATCAGTGGAACAGAAGAGAGAACACAGAAATAGACACATGCAAATATGCCCAATTGATTTTTCACAAAAGTGTGAATACAATTGAATGGAGGAAGGACAGCCTTTTCAACAAATGGTGCTGGAACAACCAGACTGTCATAGACCCAAAAAAAAAATGAAAAGCAAAAAAAAAGGCGAAAATCTTCAGGACCTAGAAATACTCAAAGTATTCTTAGACTGGACACCAAAAGCAAGGAGAAAACAATAAATTAGAACCCATCAAAATTAAAAATGTTAATAGGATGAAAAGAAATTGGCCTGAGAGAAAATATTTGCAAATCACATATCAGGAAAAGGACTTGTATCTAGAATATATCAAGAACTCTCAGAACTCAACAGTAAAAAAATAAAGTTTAATTAGAAAATGGAAAGAAGACTTGAATAGATATATCACCAAAGAGGACATACAGATGGCAAATAAAAGATGTTTAGAACCATTAGCTAGTAGAAAAATACAAATTAAGAACACAATGAGCTAATGCTGTACACCGATCGGAATGGTAGGAATGGAAGCAGTGACAACATCCAGGGAAACCGGATCGCTCACACTTTGTTAGTGAGAAGATACAACCAGAAGGCCGCTCTGGAATGTCGTGGCCAGTTTCTACTAAACCTATATGAGAACTTACCACATAACCCCACAATTGCACTCCTGGTCATTTGTTCCAAACAAACTGTGTCGACACAAAAGCCTGTCCATTAATGTCCGTGGCAGCTTTATATGTAATAGTCAAAAACTGGAGACAATACGGGTCCTTTAACAGATGGACGGCTAAACAGACTGTGGTCCAGCTACACACAGGTTACAACACAGCAGTAAAAAAGGAACGGGGATTGGTCTGACTTCAGAAAAATTATTCTGAGCGGTGAAGTCTGATCTCCAGGAGCACATGTAGGATAAAGGGAGTCTATGGTGCTGGGCCAGGCATGTGGCTTGATCGCGGGGTCGTCCATACCACTGCAGAGGATGCTCTGCACCCACAGCAACCAGTCCACGCGGAACCACATGGGACTGTGGAAATCTGAATCGGCCCTGTCCTGGTTTTGATGCCACACTCTACTTACGAAATGTTAGTGTGGAGGGAGGCTGGCTTTGGGCATGCATCCTCTCTGTACATTACTTTGCAACTTCCTGTAAATCTATAATTATTTGGGAATAAGAGTTTCTGCTTATTAGATTTTTAAAGAAAAGCTACTTAACTACAGAGAAAGAGTAGGAGGAGGTGGTATGTTTGGGCACACCATACACTCTAGAAATGTACAACTGAGAGAGAACCAAAGAACAGTCAAATAAGTCGGTTTTCCCAAGGTGACATCGACAACGTGCCATTGGTGAGTAAGTGATTAATTCTCAACTTGTCTTCCACATGTAAATTATAGGAGGAAAGAATCCATTTCATTTTGCGTTGCTTCTTCCCCAAAGGCTGCTCCCTTGGGAACAGGAAGCAGGACAGGCAGGTGTCAGAACAAGGAAAGAGGGGGCTTGGGGAGCCACTGTCCTTGGCAGGGCCTCGCACCTGATGGAGCTGCCAAGTCAAAATCTGCTCTGGGTCCTGGACAAGTAACAACCTGGATGGAAAAGCTCCAATTTCCCAGTGACTGATTTCTCTTCTCTGTTAAGAAAGACAGGACCTCGGCCATTATCGACCACCATGTGCTGAAGGGGCTCAGCCAAGTCCTCTATAGGAACAACCTCACTTCTGTCTCACAATTACTGGGAGGCAGATTCTATCGCTGTCCCCACTTGGCAGCAACCAAACCATCCAGGGGGTAAATAACTGGCCCTTGGAGCTCAGCAGAGCAGGGATTCGAACCCAGGCGACTGGAGCCAGAGTCTACAACGTCTTAAAGGCGGTGCGGGGCTGGGCATCGAACTGCGTCCTGCCCACAGACCCCACAAGGGGTCTCCGGCTCATGACAGCTCCATGCTGTGTCCCCTCCCACCCGGATCTGGCTCTGACGGACCGTCACTGACACTTTTCATAGAGCTAAGCCTCCCTGGTAGGTTTTGAACTCGTGTTCTGCAAAATCATCATGCAGAATCCCATGTAGAAAACAAAATGTTTTCCCCATATGTGACGCTGTTGCTGTTTGTGTTTCCTGGTTTTGCCGGGGGGGGGGGGGGGGGAGGGTAGTGTTGTAAAGAAAAGCAGGTTGATTTATTGTGGTCTCTGCTTCAGTGACTTTCGGACAAACTAAAGTCCTAAACGCCTGTACCAGAAAAACAAGAGCTAGCGAGAGAAAGAGGGAGCGAGAGGGGCCTCTGGGGTCCCCGGGTCCTGTGGCTCCTTCCTCTTCCACGGCTGCCATCTTGGTCTCCTTCAGCTCTTTCCACAGCAGACACTTCACCCACTGCTGCCAACCTCACACCGGACGGGCCCGAGCTTCGTGCTGGTGCTGAGGCTGGGCACACACACAGGGGTGCTACCCAGAGGAGCCCCAGCCTGCCGGCCTCTTGCCCCCACCTCCCCATCTGGATGTGCACTGGTCGGGCCCATGCTCAGCCCACAGGCCTTGTCACGTCCTGCGGGTGACCCCCAAGTGGGAGAGGACCAGCAGTCTTTCGAGCGCATACACGGTGCTTCCCGTGTCCCCACGGTGTTCAGAGTCATCTGCTGTCTCCTTTCCAAAGGGATCAGCATCAGCTTTGCAGGGCCAGGATGAAGCCCATCAGAGTGAGCCGCGTGCTGGCTCAGGAGTTTCCCACCTCTCTCAGTGGCCCCGTCCTGAAACCTCTGGGTCCTCGACTGCACCTCCCTTGGGGGAGTCGGTGGCCAGGAAAGCAGTGAGTGCCTCATGCCAGGACTGAACACACTCGCCCACCGAGGACCCGGGATAAGAGGTCCCATTGACACCATTCACAAGACACGCTCAACCAGGGCCTGGCGGAAAAGCAACCTCTGTCGGGTCAGGCAGGAGTCTCCCTCCCACTGCTACACAGTTCCACAGAAACGTCCTGTTTCCACATCTCACACTGCTCAGAACCCAGCCAGGACGGTGGCCCACAGGCTCGCCGCCTGCCATGTTGTTCTCTCAAAACCATTTCTGCAAAGACCTGTTTGGGGCCACGTCTGTTTGGGTGTAAGAAAGATGGTGACATGGGGCAGGGAGGGGGAAGAGTGAGCGACATAGCAGTGACCCCAGTGACGAAGGGGGGGCCCTGCTGGGTCCATCCAGGGAGCGGCCTCCGTCAGCTTCAAAGGGAGTCGGGCTGAGCTCTGGGACACAGGGGAGATGACAGGCCGACCCACAGAGGGGACTAGCACATCAAGGACGTGGCTGACCTTTGACCGGCCCTCCCCATGCACACTGGGGGCTAAGGGGCTCCCTCCGGATCGGCGGTGCTGCCCCATGTAGGAGAGCCAGGCGTCTGCACCAAAGGGTCATGCACAGGGCACTCTGATGGCCGTGCCCATGGGGCCGTGGAGTTGAAGCACAAAACCAGGAGGAGGAGAAGCCCAGACCAGGGGCTAGGGGACCAAGGAGGAAAGTGCCCGCTTACCTCCCCCAGCCTCTCCTGAGTCAGCACCCTCACCCCTTCTCAGGGACTGTGACTTCATACAAAGTTCCCTCGAGCAATGGAAGAGGGAGGTGGGTCCACACCCAGCAGAGCGATAGGTGACAAAGTGGGGATCAAACAGGTCGAAGACCATTTTCTGGCCTAATTAGGCCCTACCTCCAAGTGCTGGCTTCTCCAGCGCAATGGGAGGCAGACGCGGCCTTACTCACGTGTTGGAACCATGTTCACGTGCTTCCCTCCTCAATACTCTCTGCCTACAGTCGTGTGCCTTTCTTATGGTTCAATATTTACCAGAGAACTGCAAAATTAAAAGAGATCCCATGGTTGCAGAAGACAACATAATTATAAGAGTCAACGTGATAAGACATATAATCTTCAGAGACCTGCAGGTTTGCCTAATAAAATATTTATATCCGTCACTGTTGGACACCCAGAGACAGGATATAAACAATGCTTCAATCTCACTTTTCAGCGTGTACGAAAATGCCCACGTGCGCCATGCACGCAGAAGTGCCCCCTACTTCCGCATACTCTATCCACACTAAATGCCACCATGAAAGCACGACTGCGCTATCGCCCTTGAACTCCATTTCTTTTGTAAATTCGAAAGAAGCTCTTTCTTCCTTCACTTATACTCCATAAGGAACAATCTAATGCCCCTGCTCCTTGACCCCATGTTCTGTGCAGATGACGCCGTGGATTTCCCACCAGTTTGTATTCCTGCGCACTTAAGCGTTTTCCACATAGCACGAGCATCTTCTTGGGAATCCAGTTATAATCAAGCATTTGACAATAATATTAGCGGCAGAAAGTCCTAGTTTTACTGCTTCACTGTGTTAACGAGATACGTGAGTTTTCCTGTGTTATTTTACTGCAGACCTCCTTTTGGCTCTGGGGATATTGTTATGCAAATTGTGTCTGCCCACGTGCATCCGGCACTTGGAGACAGCGGGGAATTATCTAGCGCACGTTCCCCATTCTGCCAGGAGAGAACCCGGGCTCTGGTAGTGGCAGTGGGGTGCGGTCCCCACGCTGGGGGTGCACAGCCGGGACGGAGCCCAGGGCCCCAAGAGCACCTCCTCCTGTCCTGGGCCATGGGGTCTGGCCCCAGTCCTACTTCAGCTCGGAGCAACTCACCTCCTTCCCCTGTGGATGGGTTCTCGGTGACCGCTCTCGAAGTCTTACAAAGATGACAGCTGCCGAGGATTAGCAATACAGCCACTTTGTCTCTGACACGAACATCAGACAGGGAATAAGATCTCGATATCTTCAACTCTCAACCTAAGATAAATCAGCAATAAAGCAAACAAACTGTATCCCACCCAAAAGCAAAATACACTAGGGTTGAATTTGTTTTTTTTGTTTTTTAACTTACACGTTGGGAGTTTTCTCCAGCTGATTAATTCTTTATTTCTTTTATGTGATTTGTCACCCTATGGAGACCACGTTGGCCCTTGGGGGCTGGTTAAAACACATCCTTAACTTTGACTTATGAAATCCGGGGAGCCTCCCCACACACCGAAGTCATAAGCAGCTCACCAAAAACACAGCCTCAGACACCGGCAGTGTTCCTCTAAAGGCAGGGACAGCAAAAACTACACATGCTTTTCAGTTGTCGGTCATGGCTCAGGATGCTTGCCATCATCACCGCCGGGCTCGCCACCTGCCCACCTGAGCTCGGAGACCAGCAGGTGAGAAGGCGCTGCCTTCCCATCGCTAGCCAGCCAACATTCCTTCCCATGGAAGACGCCCCCGCGTGACAGATTTGTAAAAACACAGGCAGAAACCGTAAGCACCAAACCAGCCCAGAAGCCCACGTCTGGATTAGAAAACAAGTCATCACTTGGTCAGCTTAAAACATTTGCTTCTAGTTGCAAAGGAGCATTTCATTCAAATGAGACCACGAACTGTGTCTGTGTGTCCATTCTGTGTAATTCCGTCCGGACCCAAGCTCATGCATTTGGGGGCTCGGTCTGCACTGGGCATAAAAACTGCTCTGTAAGATAATGACCGTAAAGAAGACATCACGGTCTGATGGGAAAGGGTCATGAGCAACTTACATGTGGCTGCGCCCCCTCCCCTGAGCGTGGACCGGGGACAGCAGCTCGAGTTGGGACTGGACGTGTGCCGGAGAGCCACAATCTCCCCGAGCCCTGCTTGTGCCCTTGTCTGTCAGCCCTGGTTCCAGAAAGGGTTAGTCCAGAGGGACCCAGAGGATCTGACTGAGGGCCTAGAAGACTGTCTAACAAGAGGATTTTGTGGAGTAAAGTCCCAAAGTGTTCCTTTTCCCCTTAGCTCACCCCCGTCCCAAGCTGTGCGAGAATATATTAATACATTTAATACATTTGTTAAATTCCGACCATCCTGGGCCCCATGCCGACCGCCGCCTTCAGGGCTGTGACAGCCCGCGTGGGGGAGGCAGATGGCGGGAAGGCCTGGAGGACGCGTGCAGCGGCCTCGGGCCACGCGTGGTCTGCGAGAGCCCGAAAAGCAGCCGTTGCGGGCCTCTGTGCAGGGGCTTCTCGCCTCAGCAGGTAGCGAGAAGCTGTAAGGGGAAGCCCGAGCATACGGACCTTTGGTTGTCTTTTAAAGTAGTTTTAGTCTCTGGAATGTGTGCTATATTCGGAAGCCGCCCTGAACGCCAGGAGCGGCCACACTCACCAACGGCTCTACAAAACCAGGGACCAGGTATGGAGAGGCACACAGGGCTACAGACCCTCCCCTGCGCCCCACGCCCCACGCCCCGCACTGACCAAACCCAGGGGCAAGCCCCTTGGGAGGCATCTGACACTAGTGTCGCCAAGTAAGAGTTCCTGCGGTTGAACAAAGGATGGCAAGCAGCCCATTATGGGCTGAGAAGCTTGTTTTCCTCTCCCCGTGAACGCGGTGCTCACCATCAGGTAAGGCTGGGCACGGGCCTGCAACGAGCATGATGCAGCATCATGTGCTTGGCAAACACATTTAATAGGAAAAGGCTCCCAAGCCAATTCATGCTCTCGAACATAAGGCACAGGACTTTACTGTGCCTAAGAAATTCCAGTTTTGTCCACATCACTGCCATTATTTACGTGACAGGATAAAGTCATTTTTAGGCTGAAAATCCAGTAGTATGGTCTCTAAAGTCAGCCTGAACCGTCTTAGAGTGAATGACTCTGATTATAACGATTACTTTTGCGGTGCCGCTGCATTTGGAGATATGATCAGATGATCATATTGCTAAAATAAAATGTGTTAAATGTAACATTACGGCAATTCTGTCCTGTCATTCAGGTCCCCATAAATGGCCACAGCATTCTGGGCAAACCATTAGCTTACTCCATTTACGTACACACCTCCTTTCTTCTGTTTTTAATCCCAAAGAAATGGCTGCCATGAGTTGTTAATAAAACCGCAGATAGGAACAATCCCAATTTATTTAAAGATTGCGTGTTCAGGAGAGACCTGAGTCCAGTCCACAGGAGCGGAGAGGGCAGCACCAGCAGGCCGCCCCTTCCACTGGCCCCTCCCCCAGCACACGGTCAGCCTTAGGCGGCCTGGGACACAGCCCCAGAGCACGCACACAGCGGTGGGTGGGACGTGCCCCTCTCTGCCCCACCGGGCCTGTCGTGCAGCAGAGCCTCGCGTCCAGACGCCCCCGCGCTTCCCACGCCTGGTGGTCGGGAGAGCCACGGGAAGGGTCTGCCAGCTCCAAGCGCTCTTTCAAAGCGCCCCCCCCACCCGCCGCCCAGGGCATCCCAAAGATAGAAAAGATACACGCGTGTCCGCACACCCCACAATTAACCTAACGTTTGCTTTCAAGTTTTTGAAGAGCGGCACGAATTGTTCCTTTGAGAGATGGCGTGAAGCAGCAGTTGAGCGCCGTGGCAAGTCCCCAGCTCTGCGTCATCTAGAAGTTACTTAACATCCCCCGCCGCATTTATGGAATGACAATGGCACTCATGTCCCAGGTTCCTATGGCCAGTAAGTGAACTAACACCTGCTGGCAGGAGAACCCTGCCTGCCTCGCACAGAATGAGCCCTCGGCAAGTGCTATTCTGGGTTGCCGTTGTCTTGTTTGGCAACAAGTAACACCGTTCCATCACAAAGGCTCTGCTACCTTGGCAGCTGTTATTTATGCACACTCAGGCCTTTTTCATGTAAGAAAAGCCAACTATTTCCAAATGAAAGATGACCTGATGAAAGCTGGATTTAGCCATGAATAAATTTGACATGGTGTTACTTGTTTCAAAACATTTAGTTAAAAAGTTTGAATTTCAGTGTTGTCGTTTCCTTTACCTATTTTGGAGTCCCTCGTTCCCTTTTCCCCCAGATCTCTTCGTGGATTCAGAAGGGGCCACCACCGGTGCGCACGGGGGCACAGGCAGGCACGAGGCCGCGGGGTTCGGTGCAGTGCCTTGCGTTTGTAACTCAGTCACACTCACACGTCCTGCGTGTCCGCCGCCTTCATCCCACAGCCTCGTTCCCAAATCTTCCACAGGGCAAGCAGCTAGGATGGCTGCCACTGCACCCCGAATCCCGCTAACGGGAAGTGTGTCTCCCAATCACGTGAGCGTGAAGAGGGCCCTCAGCTCGTGCAGCTCCTGGGGCTCGGTCTCTGCCGAGCTGTCTAACCCATCGGGACCCAGACAGCTTTCACTCCGCTCACTCTCGGGGAGGCTATAGCCTCCTTATCTTGATGGCCTCTATCTTGTCACCTGATGTATATGCTCTTCTGAGTGCAGCCAATCACTTGGCATACATGATTTCTTCCAACTAGTCATAAAACTTTAAAAAAACAACTGAAATCTTACCATATAATTATTGATTTTTATAAAATCTTTTGCCAAATATATTCTATGCCTAATACTTGGTATATAATACTTAACACAAAACCCACAATTATATATACTTAATAGCTAATACTCAATGTAAATCCTAAAATATAATACTAAATATAAATCCTCTTATAAAAAATCCTCCTATAAAAAAAAATTCTCTTTCTCTCACAAGTGATATTGCCTGTCAGCTCATGGCTACGGACACTAAATGTCACTTTCCCTCACGTCCTCCTGTAAATGCTCCTTGCAGTGGTCAAAAGGGTATTTAATATCATGTGGCATTGGATGGTCCAGTGATTCGTGATTACCAGGAAGAAGTAGTGAGCTGAATTAATTGGTTGCAGACATGTTGACACTGGTAGACAACCATTACTTTATAATGGACACTAATGCACAGAAAAGCGCTGCAGCAAATGGGCCTTCAGCTCCAACTGGCCGCGGAGTATATTAAGTCAAGTCAATGGCGAGATGCTGGGAATCTAACAGAAATGCCAATGGCCTTGATCTTAGCTCTTCAAATACATATCCATCCCACCGCATCCAAACTTCACCTCCAGTGGTGCACCACGGGCCTTTCCCCCCACGGCAGATAACAGCCCTTACCTGCCTAATACCTGTGCCCTCCTGAGAAGTTGCACATCAATGTCAAAGACGTGCAGCTCGTAGCAAGGGGAGGATTTCAGGTTCCCTGGGATGAAAGAGCACTTGTGGAGATGAGAATTTTCTCAGCTTGCCCCAGAAGAGCAGCTTCTCACGACTTGATTCCCGCAGTGAAAGACACTCACGCCTCAGCCTCCTTGTCCTGAGATACCTCAGTCCCGAGAGTAAAGCCGTTTCCATGATTCTTCTTCCAGTGTTTTCAAAGGTTGATATGTGAGAGTGTGTGTGTGTGTAAGGGAGTGTGGGTATGAGTGCGTAGGTGTGAAAGTGAGCAAGTGCGTATGCTTAGGTGAGTGTGTGGTGTGAACGGGAGTGAGTGTGTATGCTTGGGTGCATGAGTGTGGGTGTGAGTGGTGGTGTGAATGGGAGTGTGTATGCCTGGGTGCGTGAGTGTGGGTAAGAGTGTGTGGCATGTGAA